>NW_005367587.1:7195199-7204663 GCF_000412655.1 Myotis brandtii
CCGCTGGGGTGCCTGACCAGCCTGGGTGAGGGGCTGATGTGGTTTTGCGGGATGGCCACACCCCCTTCAGGGTGGGGGTCCCCACTGGGGTGCCTGGCCAGCCTGGGTGAGGAGCTGATAGCTGTTTGCAGGCTGGTCCAGCCCCCCAGTGGGGGCCCTCAGCCTGTGGGGGGGTGGCCAGCATGGGGGAGGGACTGAGGGCTGTTTGCAAGCTGGCCACAGCCCCTTCAGGGTGGGGGTCCCGCTGGGGTGCCTGACCAGCCTGGGTGAGGGGCTGATGGCTGTTTGCAGGCTGGCCAAGCCCCCCAGCAGGGACCCTCCCCCCATGGGGGTGTGGCCAGCCTGAAAACAGCCCTCACCCAGGCTGGCCAGGTACCCCAGCAGGGACCCTCCCCCCATGGGGGTGTGGCCAGCCTGAAAACAGCCCTCACCCAGGCTGGCCAGGTACCCCAGCAGGGACCCTCCCCCCATGGGGGTGTGGCCAGCCTGAAAACAGCCCTCACCCAGGCTGGCCAGGTACCCCAGCAGGGACCCTCCCCCCATGGGGGTGTGGCCAGCCTGAAAACAGCCCTCACCCAGGCTGGCCAGGTACCCCAGCAGGGACCCTCCCCCCATGGGGGTGTGGCCAGCCTGGGTGAGGGACTGATGGCCATTTTCAGGCTGACCACGCCCTCCAGTGATCCAAGCTCCCAGCCTCTCCTTTTTTTTTTTTTATCAGGTATCTGGGATTTATTTATCTTCTGTAATTGAAACTTTGTAGCCTTGGGCAGAGCCCAGTGCAGGCCAGGGCAGATGGGAAGCTTGGCTTCCTCCATTGCCGGGGGCAACCCAAGCCTCCTGCTGGCTCCAGCTCAGTGGATGCCGCCATCTTTGTGATGGAGTGATGGTTAATTTATATATTACTCTTTTATTAGATAGGATGATTGACTATATGACTAAGACCCAAGGAATAAAGCCAAAAAATCTAAAAACAGGACTGGAGTTAGAGAACCGGGATGGTCAGTATTGTTCAGACATTACTGGAGGCCCTTCCATGAATGCTGAGTATCTATCTGCTGGGCTGCTCATGCCATGTGGGGCTCAGCACCCTCTTCTTGAATGGCTGTAGGAGTAGGTGGGGATCTTAAGAGACAAGGGGTGCATATGACAATGGATAAGAGCTTGACATTTATGCATATAATTATACAAAGTTTGATGAGTCTTTCAAGAAGGGAACTCCAAGATCCAAGATATAAAAGACTATGACAGGTGGACCTACCTGGTCTGAGGGTTCAGGGAAGGCCTCCTTGAAAAGTCCTATAAATTGCTTATTGCACAACTGAGGTGTTAGCATAGGTGGAAATCCAGCCTGTGTTTCACTCCCCAGGCAATAGGTTCACATTGGCCCAGGACTGTGTCTGCCCCCAAAGGAGCTCTTTTCTCCATTTACACAAAGGCCTCACAGTTCACCATGTCTTCCTCACTGCTACCCCTCAGCCATGCCTCCGAAGTTATGGACAACTGAAAGATAAGCAGATGTTTTCCAGACAAAGTTTAGGCCAGATAGACCAATAAGGGGAGCATCATGTATGAGGTCTGTGGATATAAAACAAGCCTGGTGGCCTGGCTGGCATGGCTCAGTGGTTTAGCATTGACCTATGAGCAAGGAGGTCATGGTTCGATTCTGGTCAGGGCACATGCCCAGGTTTCAGGCTCAATTCCCAGTGGGGGGCGTGCAGGATGATTCTCTCTCATCATTGATTTTTCTATATCTCTCTCTTCCTTCCCCTCTGAAATATTTTTTTAAAAATAAAAGAAGCTGGTGCATTTGAGGATCTGAAGAAAGTTCACTATGGCTGGAGTGGGGAGTTCAAGGGGAAGTTTAGAAAAAGTGAGGCTGGAAAGGTACTCATTACAACTGGCATTTTCTGTGAATTTACTAGCTACACTCTGCTAATGGATATCTATGCATTATATTATTGAGATCACAGAGGTTAAGTGATTTGCCCAAAGTCATATGTTAGGAAATAGTGGAATTATGATTCAAAGCCACATTTAACTTCAGAGCCGGTGCTCCAAACCACTTGTTCCATGGCTTCAAATGATTTGCAACAGTGGGTTTCAATTCATAACTGGAGGAAGGAAGGCCAGTGAGGAAATAGTTGCAGAAAATGGGTTGCAAAGGGACATAAGTGGAGGAAGGAAGGCCAGTGAGGAAATAGTTGCAGAAATCCAGGTAAGAAATGTTGGTGGACTTAACATGGCCTTGGAAGTGGGAAGGAGTGGGAGGATTCCAGAGATATTTAGGAAGTACAATCGAGGCTTGATGCTTATTTGAATATGAAGGGCAATGATGAGAAGAGGGAGGAGATAAGGATGACCCTTATGTTGTGTCTTCGTGGATGGCATGTCATTTGTTGAGATAGAAAATGGTGGAGGGACAAGTTGGAAGCACCTGTGGAACACTCAAGTGCAGATGTCCAGTTGGTGGTTGGATGCTTGGGCCTGAAACTCGTACGAGGCTTGATGCTTGTTTGAATATGAAGGGCAATGATGAGAAGAGGGAGGAGATAAGGATGACCCTTATGTTGTGTCTTCGTGGATGGCATGTCATTTGTTGAGATAGAAAATGGTGGAGGGACAAGTTGGAAGCACCTGTGGAACACTCAAGTGCAGATGTCCAGTTGGTGGTTGGATGCTTGGGCCTGAAACTCGAGGGAGGCTGTGTAGCTGACATCAACATGTAATTGTTGACCCACAGAGTGGATAATAGAGAGTATAGAGTGAGAAGAACAGAGAGTTCCTTCTAGGACAGCCATGCTAAAGCAGATCCAGCTGTTGAGCTTTGTAGAACATAACTGGACTCTTGGTTTATTTGCATCTTTTTCAAGAACTAGTCTTCAAAGGTTTGTGGAGTGTCATGTTATAAATTGTAACCAGAGATCTGTGTTGAGGAAGCACAAAAAAGGGAGGCTACCATAATAAAGAATAACTGGCCTTCGTGACATTTTTGTTTGATTTAAAGTCAGATGTAAACTTAAATATGACTCATAAGAACATATGTGCTCAATAAGGTATTATTATTATTATACAAGGAATTGCCAATTGCCTATGTATTAATTACACAGAAGGACAAATGGATTAAAATCCAGCAGCAACATCAGTGGAGGCTTTAGCTTATCAATGGCCTCTTTAAAATGTGGCCCTCACCTAGCCAGTGTGGCTCAGTGGTTGAGTGTCGACCTATGAACCAGGAGGTCACGGTTTGATTCCTGGTCAGGGCACATGCCAGGGTTTCAGGCTCAATCCCCATTGTGGGATGTGCAGGAGGCAGCCAATCAATGATTCTCTCTTATCACTGATGTTTCTATCTCTCCTACTCCCTTCCTCTCTGAAATAAATAAAATATATATATTTTTTAATGTGGCCCTCACAACTGAACACAGTCCTTCTCCTACATGAGCAATTAAACTTTTCTGTATCTTATATGAGGTGCTATAAAAATGAGATTCTGAACCATGCCTTCCCCTGCTACCCTACGGCTTCTCTAAATAGAAATTCTGAGCCACCTTTGTTGCAATCGTCATAACAAGATGGAGATTTAGGCTTAGTTGAATTCATTTTGTCTCTCTTTTCTCTTAGAAAGGCTCACAGCAGTCTCTACATGATGTGGCTTCTAAAGATTCAAGGACCATCCACCTTACTAGTCTGCAATGGAAACGGCAGAAACGGACATTCAAACACCACGACTTCCATTCTGTTATTAATCACTCTGTAGGCATGTGCCCCCACCGCAAGGAGTGAACTGCACCAAACCTCAGCAATTCTTGTCTCTCCCTCTGGAGAGGAAGCAGAACTATGGCGCTTTATTGCTGCTGTTTGATCCTCTTGGCATTTACCTGGCACACTTCTGCCTATGGGCCCGACCAGCGAGCTCAGAAGAAAGGGGACATTATCCTTGGGGGACTCTTTCCTATTCATTTTGGAGTAGCAGCCAAAGATCAAGATCTAAAGTCAAGGCCAGAGTCTGTGGAATGTATCAGGTAAGGGAAGGAGCTAAGTCAAAAATCTCTTCTCTTCTGGGTGGTTGGAGAAAAGCTGTACCAAACCCAAAACAATTCTTCAAACTTGGTTTTCTCTTTTCAAAAATGGTGATTGGTAATCACGCTGAAATTTATTATCCTCCCACCCCTGATTTTTTAAAGAAATTTTTCCAAAGTATATTATCACCTACCTTAACCTGGACATCAGAGACCATTACCGCACCCCAAGTCTTGACCCATCTTCTAAGAGAGAATAGCACCTTCATTTTGAGATTTGCAACTTCCAAAAGTGATCCAATACTTTCCTTGGTCTTCCTAGTAGCTGAAAAATGAAAATGAAAAGTAGGATTATTTTTTAAAAAAAAATGGATTTTATTTATGTGCTAGTGAGAGCTCACAAATTAGATAACATTCTCACATGTTTCTTATGAATTCAGAAAAACTAAGTGCAGAATTTTACTGATCCTGATTATATCCTTCACATAACCCATGTGGACAGGAACCCCTTTGCTGCACCCTGCTGGTCAGAGGTGTGCATGTGCTACATGCATACCTAAGATCAAGCAAGAAGCTTCATATTAAATAATATGTATTATATTAAGAAAGCAAAATTAGCTTAACAGTACAGATGTTTTATGTAATGAAAAATTCTATAATATCTCTTCATAACTTTTCAGATTTTAAACAAATAATTAAATAACAGAACCATAAAGAAAATGACTAAGAAAAGACATTAAAAGTTAGATCAGGACCTTCAGCACCCTAACGATATAGTGGAGATTGTATTTCTCACCTCCTGTCATAGAGTTCAAGTAGTACAGCCCACGATGAAAGGGAGAACCTGCAGAGTTGTTTTGGGCACAGATACACTGACTCAGCACATTTTTGGAGCCTTGACTCTGAGCCAAGTCTTCAGAGGATAAAACTATGTCACTGACCCTATTTCTCTGGGTTAATTTGCTTGATTTTTACTTAAAACAATGTCCTTTGAAGAGCAATCCATGCTCATTTTTTAAAAAGAGGAAGTAAAAATAAACCAAAAGCACACAATTTTAAAATCATATTCCACCACCCAGAAATAACCAATGCTTGTGAACAACCTTTCTATGCATAATATTTGCTTACTTGTTTATTTACAAAGGTGACACCACCCATTTCCCTTTCCCCTTTGACCTCCAGGACTTTTGTGGTCTAAATCTGTGACTTTGCAAATCTGAGGTTATTCTTGGGCTCCTACATGTTAAAATCCTAATCTATTTTTATTTTCCCTAGTCCTTTTTCTTTTTAAATCTCTATATTACCAAGGAACCTCAAATTCTTTGCTGGGTGAGTCAGATACAAGTTATTAATTCTGTTACTAATAACAGTCTTTATTTGTATTATTCCCTAACTCTGTGAGGCACCATGCTGAGACTTTTGCATAATTATCGCCTGTTCCCAGCCACCCTATGAGGTCTGTGTTATCCCCATTTACAGAGAGGACCTTGAGTCTCAAAGAACCCAATGTCATGAAACCAAAAAGTAACAGAGCCAACCCAGCTTTGCCCAGTCCTTATTCTAAAGTAGGTGACCGGAAAGCCTTCCATGTTCTTCCATTTCTTCTTTCTTCCAGGTACAATTTTCGGGGGTTTCGCTGGTTACAAGCTATGATATTTGCCATAGAGGAAATAAACAGCAGCCCGGCCCTTCTTCCCAACATGACGCTGGGATACCGGATATTCGACACTTGCAACACCGTTTCTAAAGCCTTGGAGGCCACCCTGAGTTTTGTGGCCCAGAACAAAATTGATTCTTTGAACCTTGATGAGTTCTGCAACTGCTCACAGCACATCCCCTCTACCATTGCTGTGGTGGGGGCAACCGGCTCGGGCATCTCCACAGCCGTGGCAAACCTGCTGGGGCTCTTCTACATTCCCCAGGTATCCGGGCCTTCTTAGATGGGGCGATGTGGGCTGGGGTCAGGAGAACCGCCTTGGGGGACTGCCATCCTCAGTGTCCAAACAGTTTGCTCTTTTCCTCTCTCTGGCTTTACATGGACACAAAAGTCCTTTTAATTACTTGGGACATTGGATCATGACCATTGGGGATTTTTGAGACCTGCCCCCCCCCCCAATATCAACATCAACTAGACCTTCACAAGTCTTCCAAAATTCATTTAAATATACCTATGTAACACTTTGTTATGACTTCTATTTATTTATTTGTATACCTTGCATAGAACTTTTCCCCCCAAGGTGTTCAGTTCTTTAATTTCCACGCCATTCCTTTAGTAAATGACCTTTCTTCTGCCTTTACTAAAAGGTATGAGACCATATGCGTTAATCAAGCCGTTCAAACCCCAAATATGTCCCTAATCCTATTCTACTCCCTTAAACATCTCTTCCTCTCAACTATCTGGTTGGAAATTTAGCTCAGAGAGAAGCAAAGCATGTTTTCTTACAAAACAGGAACTTGGTTGCAGATTCTAGAAATGGAAAATATTCTATTCCATTTAACAATTATTTATAGAGTGTATATGAAGAAGCATCTCCACCCTGTAGGAAGTCAGCGTAGGTGGGGAGATGTCTGTATTTTCAGTGAATTGCACATTGACTGAAACATGTGCTTTGATAAGTGTTTGTTCAAAGTTGCATATTTTTTTCACCAAAAAAAGAAGACAGCAAACTTTAAATGTCATTTTATAACCTAATTTTTCTCCCTTAATACTATAGAGCAAACCTTTTCTCATGCCAATATTTATAGATCTATGACATCATTTTATAATAGTGAAAAATTGGAAACAACCTAAATGTCCATGGGTGGGAGAATCAGCTCAATTGTGATATATTTCTTATATCAATTTTTAATTAAATTTTAAATCACATTTTAAAAATCAAACTTTGAAATTTTTATGTCTAATATTTAAAATTTATAAATCCCTTCGATAAATCCACATTTCTATGTTGTGAGGTCCTTGTTTTGCTGGATGCTAGCCATTATCCCTTTACATACACGTGACAACTGAGAAAGTCTTGCCATCATTTCCCGAATCCTTACTTTCAGGGAATTAAAGGTGTTTCCCATGGGGAAGCCCTGGCTCTGTAACTTTTGTGCTAAAATGATCTAACAAAGTGAATGTGTTGGGCAAAATGCAAATGTGTATCTTTTAAGTTTCACATATGGTGCAGTATTATTTTCAATACACAGTTAAAGCAGATTGTTGTGATCTCATGTCCAGCAGGTATAAGATGTAATTGTCATCAATAAAGAACATGAAGGGAAAGATTTTAATTTTTTGTGATTTGAATGAAAGATAACGTTAACTTGAATTTGAATATTAGAAGTCCTGAGAAGACGACAGTGATTATCAGTCAAACCAATGTAAGTGTATCTACAGCAGTGGTTCTCTGCCCTGGCTGCATGTTGGAATCACTGGAGAGTTTCAAGATACTGATTCCTGGGTCTTATTTCCCAGAGATCGTGATTTCATTGATGTGAGATGCAACTTGGGTGTTGGGAGTTTGGGAAGTTCCCCAGGCAATTCTAATGTGCAGCCGAGTTGGGAACCACAGCTCTGCAGGGTGGGGTCAGTGGTATTTCTGTGCCACTCACGCCACCAAGTGGATGGAACGAGCAGACCAGCTAGCCTGTTCTAACCATAATAAGTTGTGGTCAGAACAGGTTAGTGAATCATCCATGAAATTCTCCCCTTATAATAAAAAATTTTTGTGTTTTTTTAAGGGTTTTTGCAGCGGGAGGGAGCACAAAGTGGTGTTTACTCCCCCACTGGACAAATGTTATGAATGCATTCTTCAAGAGAAACATACACATGAGGGATATGTTTGTTTTTCAATTGTATTCCTTTAAAACCCTTTTGGGCCAAATTTTCAAAAATCAAGAAGTAAGCAATAATGAATGGATTTTAAAATGCCCAAGTAGGTTTTTCATTTGCAAAAACCTGATTTAGAAGCCTATTGGTTGGGTCTGCAAATAGAGCATCTCAACAAATTATTTAATCTCACTATCTATCTCATTAACTCCCACAGTACAGCAAGCAGGGGCTTATTCTGATCAAAAAATTTTTTTGTCAATTTCATATTATAACTTCCAAATTCAAAGCTTTTATTTTAAAAATATGCCTGCCCATTAGCAAGATTGGTCCAGTTTTTCATAGACCAGTGCCTTTTATGTTTTGGTATAGAAATGATTCATTGATAAGAAGAAACATTTTAGAAAAATTCATTTTAAAAACACTGAACATAGGAAATTAATTGTTTTAATTGGTGATAAATATCTAATAAGGCATTCTCCAAAATTTCTTTAACTTCATATTTTTAAGAAGTTTCAAAATCTCTCTAGAAAACTGGAGAAAAAGTGATATTAACATCCCTCATTACCTAAAAGAAATTCCATTAAATATAAAAATGCTTTTTTGTTCTTCAGAAGAAATGGTCCAATAACTTGGAACTTCCTAACTGGTGAGCCAGGACACACAGGAGTGCTACAGATAGGCCAAAGCCTGCCAAGATATTGATCCCCTCAAAATTTTGGATGGCTAAGTCAGAGCACCCTCCACCAGGGCTGCTCAGCCTCTTCCGTTAACCTCATTTTCTGTGTTTGCCACAATGTTGGAGGGGGAGGGGAGTTGGGAAGCTCTGTACTAACAAATGCTTTACATGATATTCAGATACTTCTGCAGGCAATGATCTTTTACCATCTAAGAAAAGGCTTTCTTCCCTTGGTGCCTCAAATATAGAACGGGCTATGTCTAAGAAAGTGGAAACACAGCAAGGCAGCTTTCCAAGGTTCCTTTTCAGCCTCTCTAGGTTTTAGAGACCCACCTGAAAGCCTGTCAAGAGGCCTAGGCCATCACCTGAAATGAACAGAGGAAGGGGCTCTGAATGGTGACAGAACCCACTGAGAAGCCAGGAGGGGAAAGGATGTATTTCTGACTACATTTAATAATGTATATCATTGTTATGGTGGTGCAGGGAAATTGAGCCTAATAAACCTAATGACTAATTGAGCCTAAAAGATAAACAGTTCTTGTAAATGACTGCAATTAAGGATACTTTTATCTAAAGTACTGTGGGGAGGAGGATGGGGAGAAGGGGGAGGGAAGAGAGTGAACAGCTAGAGACTAGAGATGGACAGGAAGAGAGAAACTAGGCAGACTAGGAAAGGGGAACCCCTTGGGGCTCCTCTGAAGAGACTTAGGTTCATAACCCAAAGGGAACCTATACCTTTCAGAAGTGAATCATGGAAAATGTGTTCATCGCAGTAAAGGGGGAGCTAAAATGTTCATATCAGAACCTGGACCCAACAAGCAGAAGATGTGTACATGGGTATAGTGTAACCAAGAGGCAGTACCGAGGAGGTGAGGAGAAATGATGGGACAGGGCATAAATACTCTCCGTGAAAGAATAAGTGGATCCTACTATTGTTGAGCTGACTTTATGGCCA
>NW_005367587.1:7204770-7211762 GCF_000412655.1 Myotis brandtii
CCCCCGCCAGATCCATTTTTGAGGGTAGCATTGTGAAGACCCACCCCCTGCGAATTAGAATGCTCCCTGATAGACTGACTGACAGGTGCTTGGATGCTCACACTGGAGATTCTGGTTGTCCTCACCCTTTCATCGTGTCTGCAGTGAAAAACATATTTGATAAATTATATTAATAAATGCTCAACAAGCCACCTCCACACAGCCTTGAGGCTCACCTAGCACCTCCCCCATTCATTCATTCTGTGTTCTGTATTCTTTCCAGGTCAGTTATGCCTCCTCCAGCAGACTCCTCAGCAATAAGAATCAGTTCAAGTCCTTCCTCCGTACCATCCCCAATGATGAGCACCAGGCCACCGCCATGGCAGACATTATTGAGTATTTCCGCTGGAACTGGGTGGGCACCATTGCAGCTGATGACGACTATGGCCGGCCAGGGATTGAGAAATTCCGAGAAGAAGCTGAGGAGAGGGACATCTGCATTGACTTCAGTGAACTCATCTCCCAGTACTCTGACGAGGAAGAGATCCAGCAGGTAGTAGAGGTAATCCAGAATTCCACAGCCAAAGTCATCGTCGTCTTCTCCAGCGGCCCAGACCTTGAACCCCTCATCAAGGAGATCGTTCGGCGCAATATCACGGGCAGGATCTGGCTGGCCAGTGAGGCTTGGGCCAGCTCTTCTCTGATCGCCATGCCGGAGTACTTCCATGTGGTCGGAGGCACTATTGGATTTGGTCTGAAGGCCGGGCAGATCCCAGGCTTCCGGGAATTCTTGCAGAAAGTCCATCCCAGGAAATCTGCCCACAATGGTTTTGCCAAGGAGTTTTGGGAAGAAACATTTAACTGCCACCTCCAAGAAGGTGCTAAAGGACCCTTACCCATGGACACCTTCCTGAGAGGTCAAGAAGAAGGTGGTGGCAGGATAAGCAACAGCTCCACTGTCTTCCGACCTCTCTGTACAGGGGATGAGAACATCAGCAGTGTTGAGACCCCTTACATGGATTATACACACTTACGGATATCCTACAATGTCTACTTAGCCGTCTACTCCATTGCTCATGCCCTGCAAGATATATACACGTGCTTACCTGGGAGAGGGCTCTTCACCAACGGTTCCTGTGCCGACATCAAGAAGGTGGAGGCTTGGCAGGTACATCCTTCACTTAGATAGCAGTTCTCTGTGTAATAAAGCAGAGTTTGGCCGATCTGGGCAAAACGGATAAAATGGTTACCGCAAAACGACAAGATCCTAATAAGGTCACTAAATGTAGCTTTGAATTCAAATTGTCTTTACAAATGTCTGAGCAACTGACTCTGAACAATTGATAGTAATTTAATTTGATTATCTGTTTAAAGTTTTGGCTCAATTGTCCTTTAGCCTAGTGGTTCAGAATACTTACAGTATTGGCCCCTAAAAGGTTTTTAATATCCTGGGATAGATTTAGTACTGAGGGGAGGATGTTTTTCTAATGCTTTAATTTAAAGATACTGCTGTGAGTAACAAGTATTTTTTTAGTATTTATTACATTTCATATGCTAACAGACATAAAACTAGTGTGACTGTGTATAGTCACCACTTTGCCATTATATTACTCAAAATATCATGTACTAAACCACCCAATAGACCATTTAAGCTTAGGACACAAGCAAGTCAAAGGTACAGATAAAGCTTGCCTTAAAAGTATTTGATATCGGACATTTCAAAAAGAAGCACTGAAATAGTTACAATAGAAAATAATCAGAACTTAAGTGGAATTCCAACACTCATTCTATGGTTTAGTCTAGTTTTGTATTTTTAAATTACATGTAGGAGAGACATCATAATCTTTTCATTTCATAGAACTTATGAAGATAAGTCTGACCTGACTTATGTCTTACATAACCATTCATGTCTTGCATATGTATCTTGATTTTTATTTTTTAAGTATAGTTGGTATACAATATTATATTAGTTTCAAGTGTACGATATAGTGATTCAACATGTATATACCTTACAATGTGATTACCACACTAAGTCTAGTAATAATCTGTCCCCGTGTAACCTTGCCACAATATTATTGACCATATTCCCCTTCACCTTTTTACCCATCCCTTCATTTCGCCTCCCCTCTGATAACCATCATTTTGATCTGTTTCTAGGAGTCCATTTCTGTTGTGTTTTCTTTGATTGGTTGTTTTTGTGTGTTTTTTAGATTCCACATATAAGTGAAACCATACTAATTTGTCCTTTTCTGCCTGACTCGTTTCACTTTGCATAATGCCCTCTAGGTCCATCCATGTTGTTGCAAATGCCAAGATTTCATTCTTTTTTATTGCTGAGTAATATTCCATTATATGTAATTATATACCACATCTTTATTTGAAGAAAACAAAAACAGTAATTCAAAACGATATATGCACTTCTAAGCTCATTGTAGCATTATTTACAATAGCCAAGATATGAAAGCAACCTGGGTGTCTATTGATAGATAAACGTACCTTGATTTTTAGATGGTGAACCTGCAACCCAAATACATGCCCTTGACCATGAATCAAACCTGAGACCCTTTGGTGCTCGGGCCAACATACTAACCACTTAGCAATACCAGCCAGGACCACCCTAGGTTCTTTTGAAGATGAAATGAGATGATGTATATGAAAGCAATTTGTAAATTTTTGAACTCTAAACAGATGGTGGTTATTATAGTAGGATTTCAATATGTCTCTAATTAATCAATTAGAAAAAAAAACACTAAAGTAGCTTTGTACACAGAACCAAATCACCATAGACCCTTTGGAAAAGATACCGAGACACAAAGAATGTACAACCTGTGTCACTCATGTTAGAGATTCTCGGGAGATAAGGAGTGACTGTCGAGGCTTGGCAGAATGAGTCAGGACACACACAATTTTAGTTGTCCTTGTGTGGGAAATACCTTACTCAGACATCATTGTTGGCTGAAGTTTCTAATCTCTTTGAGGTCCTTAAAGTTTCCTTCCTTGCACTGCACACACCCCCATCCCCAACCCTGTCAAAGAAAGAGGAGCTTTAATGAAGGTCAAAGACCAAAAAGAATTCAAAAGCCATGACTCTAAGTTATGGAGTTTTAAGAAGAAGAAATAAATAGACAATCTTTGAGTAAATGTCTTTTCTCTCTTCCCTTGCACATCCCCTGGAAAGAGGAACCCAGCTTCTGAGAGCCTATAGAGCCAGGGTGGGGTTGAAGGGGAAAACACTTCCAGTGGGTACTTTGACATTCTGCTCTTCAGTAAATCCTCTCCCAGGCAAGGCTATAAGACCCAGATGGTCAAGATCAAAGCTTGGACATACGAGAAAAAAGCCAAGAATCAGGCTATAGTCATAATATAAACTTTTAGTTGCATGCTATAGAAAATACAAACCAACGGGCTTAAACAAAAGAAGGAACATTATTAGTAGCTCATAATACTGAACATCTCAGAAGTACAACTAGATGCTTTCATCTCCATGTCTCTCTCTCTTAATCCTCAGGATTAACAACAGTTTCAGGTTCATAAATCCTTGCTGCTAGGCTCTCCTTACTTCCCAGGATCTCCTGTAAAAGTCCCAAAATCCACATTGATTGACCAGTCCAGGGCCACATGTTCATCCCTTAAGCTAGACTTCGTAGACTGAGAGTAAGGCAGGGAATAGATCCCCCATGCTAAATCAGGATGCTATTACGAAAAGAAGGTGGAAAGAGAAGGAAAACAGCAAAATAAAGTGTTCTCTACACAGACACCTCAGCTGACCCTAGTACAGGTAAAGATGTGGCCTCCTGACTCACATACAGTCTGGTGTAATTCATCCAGGAGAGGAAACAGGAAAATAAGGCCAGAGCTCTAAAGAGGAATAACATGTGGGCACCGGCCAAAATGTCCTGTGCTGTAAGTCTCCTTTGAACCTCAGGATTCCAGGCAGTTGGGTGGGTGTTCTGGAATTTAAGACCTTGGCCATGTGTCTATCAGAAGATGGACCAGCAATGATTCACACTCATTATTAAGACCTACATGGAAACTTATCACCCATACAATCTATACAATCTAATCCAAGAATCTCAACCTGGAATTCCACCTTCTCTCAATTGTCTTATAAGCCAAGCATTCTGGCACCTTCCCACAAAACACTAATTACTTTTGGCATAGAATTTTTGCTTACATACTATCCCACACCCAAAGAGCCATCGTTGTTGTCTATCATTGTCCACAGCAAACTTTTAACTTTTTCAAAACTTACTGTCTCCTGAAAGTCTTTTCAAGTCATACCGCCCCCCCTAACACACACACACACACACACACACACACTTTCTGGCCATTCTTTCTTCCTCATTTTTGCCATTTATACACCCAGCTTAAGCTTCCAAAGCTCTTCAATTGACTGAAATAGTAAGGTCAATTATAATTTTCTTTTGTTGACCATTTCTTCCCCTCCCCCCCTAAAATTTATCAACCAACTAACTCATATGCCTCAAAAGTAATACTAACAGGTAATTTATGAGCATACAACACACAATTACCTCCTGACCTCCACGGAGACACCCCCCGCCCTGACCCTCCTCACGCTGCTCATCAGCTCTCTCTTCACTGTGATTTCCCCCATTATACTACTCTAAGCTTCATGAGGGCAGGAACCACGTTTGTATTCAGCACTGTGTCCAGAACACCTGGCACCTGAATATGTGTAGAATAACGGAATGAATGAGTAGCAGTCTAGTTGATTTGACCTGACAACACTACTTAGAGTCCTTTGCAGAGAATTATTCAACCCTGAATCAAGCACTGGCCAGTGTATTCTAGGCTGTGATTGGAAGAACCTGGGTCACACGCCCAACAATCAAGTTTGAATGGGGCATCATGTAAGTAAGTATGGAACTGCCTTCTTCCTCTGTCAGGATGATTGTGCACAAGGCATACTTCCTACTTTCCTCCACCATACACAAACCACTCAGTAGACCCCCAAAAAAACAGGCATGCATGATGACAGTACCATGGTAATAACAGAAGCCAAACAAAACTGATCTTTCCAGGAATTGCTGGTACTATTGGGGGTTGGGAGGGGGGAAGTGAATTGAGGTGAGAGCCAAAGGAGATGCAAAAGATGGAGCCAGAAAATAAGGCTGAGGTTAGAGAAGGGAATTGGTCAAGGATTTTCCCTATGCTCTTAGCACAGGAAGTGGGCAAGAAGCAATAGGATCCTTATCTGTGTGAACTCTCCCTCTTAGTCCATGTGAATGGGGTGCTTTGTGCATCTTGTGCCACTGTCCCTCTGTGCTCGGAAGTGATGCCAAGAGTAGAGGGGGAGGGTAAATAATTGATTATTAATGGACACGGTGAAATTTTTAACTCGAAAAATTCAACACTCATATGATTTTATTTATATGCCTGCTGTGAGGATGAAACACTATTCAGGTTAGGATTTGAAGTAAAGAAGAAAATAAAAGATGTCATTCAAGTTGGACCTTGAAGGCTGGATAGGATTTGTGGAAAGGATCTGTTCCTTGGAGGAAATGTAAACTGCAAAGGCAAACACACCCAACAATGAAGGTGAATCACAAAAACATTATGTTACGTGGAAAATATTCAGACCAAAAAAAAAAGAATACATAACTGTGTGTTCTATTTATACAATATTCTACCTCTAATGATAGAAAACAGATCAGCGGTGGCCAAGGGCTGCAAGTGAAGGTGGGATTAATTTGGAAGGGACATCGCGGTACCTTTGGGAGTGATGGTAGTGGCAGTTACACAGACATATACATTTGCCAAAACTCAGAACTATACTCTTAAAATTGGTGTATTTTATTCTATGTAAGTTGATTAAGAATACAAAACAATGGAAAGTCCCATGGGTGGGAAAGTACAGACCTTTCATGGAGATCTGGATGTCACTCAGTTTCTACCCTTTTCCTATTATGGCCTCTTGTGTTGCCATAGTATTATACATGTCTCCACCTCCCACTTTTAAAATATGTCCATTTTCTCAACCTTAGTTTTATACTAGTTAACCTATTGTAACTAGGGATAGACAACTTAATAGATACTGTCTACTCTGACTCCTACACCTGCGTAGTAGTATATAGTGAAATGGTTAAGAGTTTGGACTCTAGAACCAGACTAACTGGATTTAAATCCCAGTTGCTACCTAATAACTTTATGACCTTTGGAAGTCATTTAATGTGTCTCAATTTCTTCACCTGAAAAATGGAGATATGAAACATAAATTTATTATGAGGATAACATTAGTTCATATGTATAAGGTACTTAGGATACTGCATATATATATAGTAAGTGTTCAGTAAATATTAGTCTTGAGTATTATTCTTTTGTAGGTGAGGAAAGTAAGACTCAGAAAAGCCAAAATGACTTGCCCAAAGTCATATTTAGCCAATAATAAGAAAGGCAACATCTGCCACAGGCATTCTTTCTCTGATGAGGCCAAGGTAACTGTTAAAAGAACCATGTACCCAGATGGTTCTCTGGGCACATGTTTTCTAGCTCCTGAGAGCCTAGCCAGGTCAACTGATGGTTTCATAGTAAAGATACTGATCCATAGCCCTTAATCTTCTGGTGTACTGCTGTCATCATTCTTATATGGAACAGTTGTTTTTTTGTACTTACCCTTCTCTTCAGGTAATGCTCAGCTGTTACTAAAACATTATTGCACTACTAGAGGCCCAGTGCACGAAATTCTTGCACTCATTGGGGAGAGTCCCCTCAGACCGGCCTGTGCCCTCTCGCAGTCCAGGAGCCCTCAGGGGATGTCCGACTGCCAGCTTAGGCCTGCTGCACTTGCCAGCCGTGAGCCCAGCTTCTGGCTCCTGCATTGAGCATCTGCCCCCTGGTGGTCAGTGTGTGTCATAGTGACCGGTTGTTCTGCCGTTCAGTCAATTTGCATATTAGCCTTTTATTATATAGGACTAGAGGCCCCATGCACAAAAATTTGTGCACTGGCGGGGGAGGAGGGGTGGGGGTTGTCCCTCAGCCCCACTTGTGCCCTC
>NW_005367587.1:7211794-7219785 GCF_000412655.1 Myotis brandtii
ACCTGCTGGCTTAGGCCCGCTCCCCGGGTGGCAGATGGCAGGCCCGATCCCTCTGTGCCTGCCCTGCCTCCCTGGGTCGCGCACACAGCAGGGCCGATCCAGGGGTTGGGGCGCCGCCCCGGGTCGGGTCGCACACGGGATGCCTGGATGGAGGCCGGGCGGGCTGGCCGATCACTGCTGCCCTGCCCGGCCGCCCCAGGTAGGATCGCACATGGACGCCCGCCACCCTGGGTCGCAGATAGCAGGCCCGGATGGCGGCAGGGCAGGCGGGGTGGCGCTGTCCTGCCCTGCCTGCAGTATGCAAATTAGCCGCCATCTTTGTTGGTGGTTAATTTGCATATCACGCTGATTAGCCAATGGGAGGCATAGCGAAGGTACGGTCAATTACCATGTTTGTCTATTATTAGATAGGATGGTGATTCCAACTCTCTTTTTCCTTAACAAATTGGTGGAAGTTTTATAATAAGTTTATTCGATGTTTTGAGTATTTACTGAAAATTAAATGTGTGCTCATAATAAAAAACTTGACATGTAGTCCTAACAGTTTGGCTCAGTGGATAGAGTGTCTGCTTGCGGACTGAAGAAGGGTCCCAGGTTTGATTCCAGTCAAGGCCATGTACCTTGGTTGCGGGTTTGATCCCAATAGGTGGCATGCAGGAGGCAGCTGATTGATGTTTCTCTCTCATCGATGTTTCTAACTCTCTATCCCTTTCCCTTCCTCTCTGTAAAAATCAATAAAACACATATTTTTTTAAAAATTGACATGTAAAATATGATATTTAGCTGTAGCTTTCTTAAAAGATCACAAAGGAAATATTTCCCCCCAAAAATCCAAAACTTCTCTTTTTCTTTCATAAAGAGAAAATTAACATTTTATCCTATGAAAACCACAATTCTTATGATATGTCTACCCTACCACTATTAAGTAAAATCTTCTAGCACATTTTAAAACAAATTCTACTAATATTTCCCTGTTTGCCTGTTTGTTTCTTTGTCTTAATCTGGAAGGTTATTTTTCTTTTTAAGTCAGAACACAGAACATTGATTATAGTTATAGCTCAAAGAAAGAAATTGTACTGGCCCTTTATCCTATACTATAGTTTTCAGTAATTTGCTTTTCAATATATAGGTTTAAGTTCAACCAATTACATAAAAGCCTTAAATTCTATGGTCCTCAATGGTAAATTTTTTAAAAAGTGAATCCTATGTCTTTTCACTTTATCTGAAAGTTCTTTTGTTTGTTTGCTTGCTTATTTGTTTTTGTTTGAGTGTAGAACTTAGATCTTTATGTTTTTATCCTAAATCAGCCTGATCCAGCCTGGTTAAAACTTCCAGTACAGCCACAGTAGGAACAGACTTCTTGTCTTGTTCATGATCTTAGGGGGAAAGCAGTCAGTCTTTTTTAAAAATAAATTTTGATTGATTTCAGAGAGGAAGGGAAAAGGAGAGATAGAAACATTAATGATGAGAGAGAATCATTGATTGGCTGCCTCCTGCACACTCTACTAGGGATCGAGCCCACAACCTGAGCACGTGCCCTTGATTGGAATCAAACCCGGGACCCTTCAGTCCGCAGGCCAATGCTCCATCCACAGGCCGATACTCTATCCACTGACCAGCTAGGACAGCAGTCAGTCTTTTACAATTAAGTATGATGTTAGGTTTTTCATAGATGTCCTTTATAGCATTGAGGAAGTTCCCTTTTATTCTTAAATGGCTGAGCGTTTTTATCTGGGATGGAGGTTGGAGATTATAAACATGTTTTCTGTAACCATGGAGATGATCATATGGTTTCTCTTTTGTAGCATGTTAATGTAGTCAAATGCTAAACTAACTTTGCATTCCTGGGATAAACTCGACTTGGTCATAGTGTATTTTCCTTTTTGTAGATAGCTAGATTTGATTTGAGATACAGTGGAAGCGAGCACCCCTACACTTAGAGGCTGGATCATGCCTTACTCTTTCTTGGTGCCTCAGTGACCTCTAGCACTGGTCCCACATGAAAGACAAGCTGCTGAGTGCCCACTGCCTCCTCTTGACCCATGTCAGGGGCACTCAGGAAGCAGAGCCAGGAGCCTAGTGATGCTTTTGTAAGGCATACCCATTAAGAGCACAGGCTTTGCACCCCTTGCTAGTTGTATGGCCCTGAAAAGATACTTTTGTTTTCTGTGCCTCGGTTTCCCCCAAAATTGAAATGGGGTAATAGTACTATTTGTTGTGAAGATTAGATTAGGTAATAAATTATTTAGCATTGTTCCCCAAAGGGAATAAAATAACTAGGGAGGTTTAGTAATTATTATCATTACTTTTTTTTGTACAAAGGCTTTGTGACCCATAAGACCCTGTTAAAATAAGGGATGGGCCATAACTGTTACAATAGGACTCCACCCACAGCCTCATTTATTTCTTCCTCCCACTCCCCTCTGTTTGAGTGTTGGTAGCGAGACGCTTCCACAAAAGCAATAGCATAGAGAAAGATGGTGCAGATTACAAGGGCACTCAGTGCCTCACTCCTTCCCCAAAGCCCATCTCAGAAAACACCAAGAATGGCTCTGGCTTACAAACCCATCCCTCCTGGGGCACCACCAGATGGTAATGCACCTGTAGAAGTCTTGTCTTGGCCTTTGGTGAGATATCTCTCCTTTCCTTCCCTAATTTCAAGAAAGTCTTTCCTACCCCAGGTACAATTTAAGTACCACGTAAAGCCCCTAGCTTACCAGGGCTGCTGCTAACACATGAAGTACCCCAGCATAAATTAGAAAAAGGGACCTCTTCCTCAAGTCATGTTCCTTCCACTTTATTAGATCAAGATAGTTTACTGCCCTTGCACTGTGCAAAAACCCACATAACCATATGTGGCAGCCCTGTGGCTTATACTTAGAATATTCATCTCTGTTCCTCTTTAGGTCCTGAAGCACCTACGTCACCTAAACTTTACCAACAATATGGGGGAACAGGTGACTTTTGATGAGTGTGGTGACTTGGTGGGGAACTATTCCATCATCAACTGGCACCTCTCTCCAGAGGATGGCTCCATTGTGTTTAAGGAAGTTGGATATTACAACGTCTATGCCAAGAAAGGGGAAAGGCTCTTCATCAATGAGAAGAAAATCCTGTGGAGTGGGTTCTCCAGAGAGGTATGTGCTGCCCATCTGAACACCAGATGCCTCCACCATGGCAGGAAATGTGCTGGGCTTTGGAGGGCCTTGGACTGTTCACCGCTGGACTTCCAGAATGAGTCCACTTCCCTCAGCTCACTCACTCTGCATCGCCAGGGTCCCCATGAAATCCATGAGTGTTTAGTGTACAGCAGAGAATCCTTGGAACCTGAGCCCCATGCTTATTATTTTAAAACAATTTTATTCTTTACAAATCTGACTCCCTGGTTAGTAATAGTTTCCTTAACTAAAACTTTCTCCAACTGGAGCAAAATATTTAAGCAAACATAAACATCACTCAAGGCAGGGCCTGGGTAATTAATTCACAAAGAGGTAGTTCCCTATGATTCAAACATCACAGGGCTGCTGACTTATTAACCAAAATGACCATTTATTTTTCTCCTTGGGAGATCTGTAACACATAGGAGGATGTTTGTGACCATGATCAGGGTTCTCCTGCCTTCAGTATCACTGCATCTAGACGCCTGGTTAATAACCAGAAGCCCATCACCCAGTGAATATGCTCTCCAGGAAAAGACACATGATATGCTAAAATGATGACCATATTGTGGTGATTGAGTCCCAGAATGTAATAGGCTACTGAGGACCCAGGTCCTCTGTAATACAAATCCTGGACAAGAGTTAAATCCTCTTTAACTCTCCCAAGATGCCTGGATGAAACCCACTACATTACTCTTTGTGTTTGCCTTCCTAATATCACTTTTGAGTATCTTGAACTACTTTATAAAACGTGACCAAAGATTCAACTTCATCTTTTACCAAATGCTCCTTAGGTTGGTTGGTGGGTTTCTTATCAGATGCTATAATTTTATTGGTTCCCAATATGTAGGATAGTTACCCATGCAAAGGTCTACTATAGATAGTGAATCTTATCCACAGTGTGCGAGTTATTGCTAGCCTCTACCTCAGAGAATGGATTCTCAATTTTAAACATGTCACAACACTTTCCAGAGATTTGGGACTTCCAGAGGTTATACAACTCTGTTCACTAATTACACCCTTGTCTAAATTATCACAAGTTTCAACTGACTATAATCTAAATTGATCAGCTATACTATCACTGATTCCCTGCTGTTAAATCACCCAGGTTATCTTATACCTCCATTAATGTACATAATTGATTGTCTCTTATAGGTGTATGTCTCATCTCCCTTCCTGCATGGAAACTATTTCCTGTATAGTTCTCTATAACCTATAACAGCCTGTGCACACTGTGGGTTTAAACATTGGAAAATGAATAATAAGGATTCTTTATGAACTCAGTCATTTATGTTCCTGAGGTAGTTGACAGAGTTATAAATTAAATCTAATTTTTCCACAGAAATGTTACTTCAAACTTAGTACACATAGGCACTCAACAAATATTTGGGTCTAATCCACTTTCTTCTGCATTTTTTTATAGAAATGGCCACAAAGATGTCATCTATATTTAACTATAAATAATGTATTAATAATTTCCCTACATAGCTCACAAAGTTAACAAAATCAAGGATGCAAAAATTAATAATGCAAACTGTTATTAATATAGCATCTATGTACATAAAAGCCCAGTGACCATGATGGCAGATTGACCAGAACGACTGGTCACTATGATGTGCACTGACCACCAGGGGGCAGACACTCAATAGAGGAGCTACCCCCTGGTGGTCAGTGCGTTCCCACAGAGGGAGCACTTCTTAGCCAGAAGCCGGGCTCATGGCTGGCTAGCATAGCGGCGGTGGCAGGAGCCTCTCCCGCCTCCACAGCAGCATTAAGGAGCAGTGAGCCAAATGGTAAGGAGCAAGCAGGCAGGCAGTTAGGAGCGAGAGGCAGGAGGTAAGGAGTGAGGGGTCCCAGATTCCAGAGGGTGTAGGCTGGGCTGAGAGCCCCCCTTCCCCTGTGCACAAATTTTGTGCATCGGGCCTCTAGTTATAATATATTAATCAATGTCTCAATTCACTTTCTAATGAAGCACTTTAAAGCCAAAGGGTCTTTTTTTGAGCTAGAGGGGCTTTAAATATCTTCGTATCCAACACCCCAATGTGAAGGGTCTTTTTTGGAACTAGAGGGGCTTTAAATATCTTTGTATCTAATACCCCAATTTGAAGTTGATGACACAGGTTTAGGAGGGCAAAGGTGACTTCAAAGACAGGACAGATGGTCAGTATAAGAGTTGAGACTAGGATCCAAGTGCTCTGACTCGGACCCTAGTGCTCCATCCTCTACACTATACTCTCCCATAATTATTTCCTTATTTTATTACAACAAATAAGAAGAAAAAGAGACATCTTCTTTGTGGTCTTGGAATTCAGATGGGCTTCGTTGGCCAGAACTGGATAGGCATCTTTGATGAAGCTATTCATAAGAATTAAAGATACTTGCTGGCTTTTTGCAAAATGGATTTTTCTTGGTGGCTTCCCAGTCCACTCCTTTGGTGGTGGGATTTCTCTTTAGCTAAGGGATGCGGAAGGAGGCAGTAAGAGGGCTCAAAGGTTGGCATTATTCTAATTCTTCACTACTATAAAGCAGGATTTTGGTACAATGAAAAGTACAGACTTTGGAATACTTACCTGGGTGTGAACCCAAGCTCTCCAATAAGTCACTATATGACCTTGAGCTTGTTTTTTAACCATTATGAAGAAAAACTTGGCATGACAGAGACTGCTAGAGGCCCCCAATATTTGTTCTCCCCTTTTTCTTTAATAATAGAACTCAATTTTAACTGGGCACATGACCATCCAGAATAAAAAAATTTCCAAGTCTCAAGTAAGTATGGCCATATGACTAAATCCTGCAGAATAGAATTCAAGTGGCAGTGTTATGTGATGGAATCTGGGAACCTTCTTTTAAGAAAGTGCTTGCAAGAATCCTTTGCTCTCTTCTTCATCTTTTCCTTGATCCTGCTTCCTAGAAAACAGATGCCCAGCAGGTAGCAGCTAGATTTGGTGTACACTGGGATTTTTGCTGAGTGGCCTCAGACCTTGTACTGACATGGAGATTGAACCTGTATAAATCTGGTGAACACCATTCACCCTACCTGGTGACTCACTGAAAACTTGCCTCATACCACCAGAGGCTCTTTCAGTAACTGAGCCTAATAGGCAGCCAGCAGGTGGAGGCAGGCAGAAATGGACCTAGGGGTCCCTTAGGCCTTTTTGCTGATGTGTCCCCAGACTTGGTGCTGGTGGAATCCTGCCTTAGTGCACACCTTGGTCCTTCCCACATACATTCAGGCCCAGCAGAGGCAGCCACAAAGTGACAGGTAGCTTAGGACCAGTCACAGGCAGTGTCTGATATTGACCTGCACCAGAGTTCCTCCTAAGAGGCCCTAGAACCAACACCCCCAGTGGCCAGGATCCAATTAGTTTCGCAAGTGGCATATCCAAAGGGAGGTCTCAGCAGGCACCAGAATCTGCTGAAGCAAATTTTGCTTAGTGTGGTCAGTACCTACACAGCAACTCATACACTGTGCGCAAGGTTGAACCTCACAGCCAGCCAGCCTGAGAGCTGAACTCACCCACAAATGGGCCAATAGCAATAAAGAGTCAATTACAACAGGGGAACTCACATAACCCACATAAGGAACATTCCTAGAGTACCCAACTCAGGTTATCAAGGAGACTGCACCACTGGATCCCACAGGACACCTATTATATAAGGACACCTACCAAACTGGAAGACATAGTATATCTACTTAATTCATAGAAACAAGTACAAAAAGGCAGCCAAAGTTGGAAGACAAAGAAACATGCCCCAAATGAAAGAATAAGAGAAATCTCCAGAAAAGGGGCTAAATGAAATGGAGGCAAGCAATTTACCAGATATACAATTCAAAAAACATGGTTATAAGGATGCTCAAGAAACTGAGTAAGAACTACAAGGAAATTATTGAGAACTCCAACAACATGAAAATAGCCATAGAAACCATAAAAAAGAATCAGTCAGAAATAAAGAATACAGTATCTGAAGTGAAGAAATCACTAAAGAAATAAATAGTAAGTTGGATGAAGCAGAGGATCAAATCAACAATTTGGAAGACAAGGTAGCAGAAAACACCCAATCAGAGCAGCAAAAAGAAAAAAGAATCCAAACATATAAGGATAGTTTAAGGGACCTTTGAGACAACAAAAAATATAACAATATCTGCATCATAGGGGTACCAGAAGGAAAAGAAAGAAAACAACAAATCAAGAACCTACTTGAAGAAATAATGGCTGAAAACTTCCCTAACCTGGTAAAGATAAAAGCCACACAAGTCCAGAAAGGGCAGAGAGACCCAAACAAAATGAACCCAAAGAGGCCCATACCAAGACACATCATAATTAAAATGGCAAAGTTTAAAGACAAAGAGAGAATCTTAAAAGCAGCAAGAAAAAGACAGTTAATTGCCTTCAAAGGAGCTCCCATAGGACTTTCAGCTGATTTCTCAACAGAAACATTTCAGGCCTGAAGGAATTGGTATTAAATATTCAAAGTGAAGAAGCAAAGACCTACAGCTAAGACTACTATACCTAGCAAGGCTATCATTTTATTTTTTTAAACTATTTTTTTTATTGCTTAAAATATTACAGAGTAGTACATTTGTCTCCTTTTTTCCCCCTTGACCTTCTCCCAGCCTCCTCTACCCCCCAGTGTCTTGTGTCAATTGGTTATGCTTATATGCATGCATACAAGTCCTTTGGTTGATCTCTTACCCCCCCCCCAACCCTCCCCAGCCTTCCTGCTGTAGTTTGACAGTCTGTTGAATGCTGCTCTGTATCTATTTTTGTTCATCAGTTTAGAATGGTCTTTATTATCCATAAATGAGTGAGATCATGTGGTATTTTTCTTTCA
>NW_005367587.1:7220139-7224752 GCF_000412655.1 Myotis brandtii
TGTGGCCCTCGAGTCAAAAAGTTTGCCCACCCCTGGTAGTGGGAGAAATCACCAAGTCCAGTCAAAGGGTTAAGTACTGGGACGGTGACTCAGGCAGGGACTCGGGATTCCAGGGAAGTCTCCTAGCCTGGGATGGGATGGAATGAGGGTAGGGGCTGAGCTGAGTCTTTTTAAAGGAGCAAGAGTCAGTCTGGTGACATGCAGGGGACATGGCACTTCAGACAGAGGGGAGAGCATAAGTAAAAAGAGTAAAAACAGAGGAGAGGACAGCACCGTGATGGCGAACCTTTTGAGCTCGGCGTGTCAGCATTTTGAAAAACCCTAACTTAACTCTGGTGCCGTGTCACATATAGAAATTTTTTGATATTTGCAACCATAGTAAAACAAAGACTTATATTTTTGATATTTATTTTATATATTTAAATGCCATTTAACAAAGAAAAATCAACCAAAAAAATGAGTTCGTGTGTCACCTCTGACATGCGTGTCATAGGTTCACCATCACTGCCCTAGGAGATGTATCAGTGAAGAAATTGCAAGGCTATCATTTTAAATTGAAGGAGAAATAAAGAGCTTTCCAGAAAAGAAAAGGTTCAAGGAGTTCGTTACCACCAAACCAGTGTTACAAGAAATGTTAAAGGATCTTCTTAAAGAAGTAGAAAAGAAAAAATAAAAATAAAAAACAACAGAAGAACATAGTTACAAAGAATAAAATTGCAATAATATGTAACTTCAATAATCTCTTTAAATATAAATGGCTTAAATGCTCTAATCAAAAGAATAAGGTAGCTGAATGGATAAGAAAGCAAGACCCATACATATGCAGTCTACAAGAGACCCACCTCAGAATGAAAAATACACAAAGACTAAAACGTAAAGAGGTGGAAAAAGATATTTCATGCAAATAGAAATGAAAACAAAAGCATGGGAGAGCATTTGAGATCTTGCTCCCCATCATGTTGTCAATTTGGCTCAAATAAACCCTTATAAAAATTCAAAAAACAAACAAACAAAAAGCTGGGACAGCAATACTCATATCTGACAAAATAGATTTTAAAATAAAAGCTATAATAAAAAATCAAAAAAAAGGACACTACATAATGACAAAGGAATCAATCCAACAAGATGTATAACCCTTCTAAACATTTGTGCACCCAACTTAGGAGCACCAAACTAAATATGTAAAGCAAATCTTGATTGACATAAAGGGAGAGATCAACAGTAATACAGTCATTGTAGGGGATTTTAACACCCCTTTGACCTCAATAGATAGATCTTCCAGACAGAAAATTAATCAGAAAACAGCAGCCTTAAATGACACACTATATCTAATGGATTTAATTTGTATCATTAGAGTATTCTACCCCAAAGCAATAGGATTTATATTCTTTTCAAGTGCTTATGGAACATTTTCTAGGATAGACAACATGTTAGAACACAGAACAAGTTTCAATAAATTTAAGAAGATTGAAATCATATCAAGCATCTTCTCTGACCATTATGATATGAAACTTGAAATCAATCACAAGAAAAAAATGAAAAACACACAAAGACATGGAGGCTACATGTTACAAAACAATGAATGGGTTAACAATGATATCAAGGAAAAAATCAAAAGATACCTTGAAACAAATGAAAATGAGAATACAACAAGCCAAAACTTATGAGACACTGTAAAAGCAGACCTAAGAGGGAAATTCACAGCATTACAGGCCTACCTCAAAAAACAAGAAAAATCTCATATCAACAATCTAACTTTACACTTAAAGGAACTTGACAAAGAACAACAACAAAACCCAAAGTGAGTACAAAAAAAGAAATAATAAAAGACCAGAGTAGAAATAAATAAAATAGAATCTAAAAGAAACAACACAAAAGATCAATAAACCAAGAGTGGTTCTTTGAAAGGATAAACAAGATTGACAAACTTTTATTCAGACTCATCAAGAAAAAAAGAGGGAAATGACCCAAATAAATAAAATCATAAATGAAAGAGGAGAAGTAACAACTGCCACCACAGAAATACAAAGGATTGTAATAAAATACTATGAACACTATATACCAACAAATTGGACAATCTGAGCAAAATATATAAATTCCTAGAAGCATGCAATCTTCCAAAACTGAATCAGGAAGAAACAGAAAATCTGAAAGACTAATTACAACTAATAAAATTGAATCAGTAATCAAAATTTTCCCAGTAAACAATAGCCCTGGACCAGATGGCTTCACAGGTAAATTTTACCAAACATTCAAAGAACTAACACTTGTTCTTCTTAAATAATTCCAAACAATTCAAGGTGAGTCCAGCCAGCATGCCTCAGTGGTTGAGCATCGACCCATGAACCAGGAGGTCATGGTTCGATTCCTGGTCAGTGCACATGCCCGGGTTGCAGGCTTGATCCCCAGTATGGGGGAAACAGGAGGCAGCCAATCAATAATTCTCTCTCATCATTGGTGTTTCTATCTCTCTCTTCCTCTCTGATCCCCAATATGGGGGGAACAGGAGGCAGTCAATCAATGATTCTCTCTCATCATTGGTGTTTCTATCTTTCTCTTCCTCTCCCTTCCTCTCTGAAATAAATAAAAATATGTTTTTTTAAAAAGTCAAGAGGAGGGATAGACCATGCCATCTTGAAGAGGAGAGTGGCTGTGATAGGAAGCCCAGCATTACCTTCAACTGGGGAGACATCGGATACCTCCTGGGACCCTACAACCGCAATGCCCAGGGACCAGCTGCCTCAGCTGCAAATCCACAAACACCGAGATTCCAGCCTCCCTGACTGCAGGCGCCAAAAAGTTTGTCCAAAGGGAGACAAAGTGGAGCTGAATACGCGGACAGGTGCTGCACCTTCTCACAGAGCAGATAGAAGGAACAGCTGAATCGAATAACATCCACCTGGAATTGGCAAATTAAACACAGCTGGTGAGGCAATCCATGGATGGAAATGTCAGAGATCGACTAGAGAGAGCTCTGCCTCCTCAGATTCATCTGGGTGTTTGTTGTTTGGGTGTTTGTTGTTTTCATTTTTTGGATTAGTTGTTGTTTGCATTCATCTCTGGGTGTTGGTTGCATTTTTTTGGATTAGTTGTTGTTGTTTTGGAGTTTTCTCCCCAAATACATATATTTTCCCCCTTCTTTTTTCTTCTCTTTCTTTTCTCTCTTACATTTTTTCCTTTTCTCAATATCATTTTTGCACTCTTCTCTCACCTAATTCTCTTTTCTTTGGTGGTCACATTTATTTGGGGTTATTAGTATTGTGAAAACAATTGTGTTTGGTGCCCTGTGCATTGTGTCTTGTCGTGTTGTATTTTGTGCCTTAAAGTCAACACAGGAAAGAGAGAACTACATAACCAGACACCTTTGAAAGCGCAATCATGGGGAGACAACAAAAAAACAAACCCACATACGAAAGAAAAGGAGGAATCACCGGAAAAGGAAGTAAACAAAATGGAGGCAAGCAATATGTCAGAGAAAGAATTCAGAGCAATAGTCATAAGGATGCTGAAAAGGCTGGAAGACAAATTCAACAATATGTGTAAAAACAAAGAAAATAAAGAAGAACCAAGAAGAAATGAAAGATGACATCCCTGCAACAACAAAAAACACAATAGAAAGCATCAACAGTAGACTAGAAGAAGCGGAGGACCACATCAGTGAACTAGAAGACAAGGTAGGAAAAAATACCCAAGCAAAGCAGCAACTAGAAAAAAAAAAACAACTTAAAAAACAGGAGGAGAGGCTAAGGGAACTTTGGGACAACACAAAACAAAACAACATCCGCATAATAGGGGTGCCAGAAGGAGAGGAAACTGAGCAAGGAATAGAAAACCTGTTTGAAGAAATAATGACTGAAAACTTCCCTGATATTGGGAAGAAAAAACTCACACAAGTTCAAGAAGCTCACAGAGTCCCAAACAAGATGAACCCCAAAAGACCGACACTGAGACACATTATAATTAAATTGGAAAACACCAGTAACAAAGTAAGATTCTTAAAGGCTGCCAGAGAGAGACAGAAAGTTACCTATACGGGATATCTCATCAGACTATTGACTGATTTCTCAACAGAAACACATCAGGCCAGAAGGAAATGGAATGAAATATACAAAGTCATGCAAATCAAGGGTCTGAATCCAAGAATACTGTACCCAGCAAGGCTATCAATCAAAGTTGAGGGTTAAATCAGGAGCTTCACAGACAAAAAAGGACTAAGGGAGCTTGTTACCACCAAACCAGAAATGCAAGAAATGCTTAAAGGGTCTCTGTAAAAAGAGGAAATAGGAAGGGAAGAAGGAACACAGGCATAAAGAATAAAAATGGCAACAAACAAGTACCTATCAATAATAACTTTAAATGTGAATGGATTAAATTCCCCAATAAAAAGACATAGAGTAGCTGAGTGGATAAGAAAACATGACCCATATATCTGCTGTCTATAGGAGACCTACCTTAGAACAAAGGACTCACACAAACTGATGGTGAAGGGTAGCAATACTTATATCTGACAAATTAGACCTCAAAGTGAAGGCCATAACAAGAGATAAGGAAGGCCACTTCATAATACTAAAGTGAGCAATTCAACAAGAAGATATAACTCTGGTAAACATATA
>NW_005367587.1:7226004-7226418 GCF_000412655.1 Myotis brandtii
CTGGATGGCTCTACAGGGAAGTTCTACCAAGCATTCAAAGAAGAACTAAAACCTATCCTCCTCAGGCTATTCCAAAAATTTCAAGAGGAAGGCACACTTCCAAGCTCTTTCTATGAAGCCAGCATTACCCTGATTCCAAAACCAGATAGAGACCACAAAAAAAGAGAACTACAGGTCAATATCCTTGATGAGCATAGATGCTTGTTAAAATCCTCAACCAAATTCTAGCAAATTGGATTCAGCATTATATTAGAAAGATCATATACCATGAACAAGTGGGATTCATCTGGGCATGCAAGGATGGTACAATATCCACAAATCAATAAATGTGATACATCACATAAACAAACTGAAAGACAAAAATCACATAATCATATCAATCAATGCAGAAAAAGCATTTGACAAAATCCAACA
>NW_005367587.1:7226935-7227559 GCF_000412655.1 Myotis brandtii
AGAAATGAAAAAAACAATCCCATTTACCATTGCACCAAAAAAATTAAGATACCTAGGAATAAACTTAACCAAGGATGTAAAAGACCTGTACTAGGAAAACTACAGGACATTGAAAAAAGAGGTAGAGGAAGACATAAACAAATGAAAGACTATACCATGTTCATGGATTGATAGAATCAACATCTTTAAAATGTCCATACTACCCAAAGCAATCTACAGATTCAATGCAATCCCCATTAAAATACCAATGGCATATTTCAAAGATCTAGAACAAACTCTCCAAAAATTCATCTGGAATGAAAAAAGACCCCGAATAGCCACAGCAATCCTGAGAAAGAAGAACAAAGTTGGAGGAACCTCAATACCAGATATCAAGCTATAAATATGTCTCTCTTCTCTGCGTCCAGCTCAGATAGAGAGCGATCCCGTTCCTGAGTAGGGGTAGCTGGGGATTGAGAAAGTGAAAGAAAGAGACAGACACAGAGATGGAAAGAAAAAGCTGGGGCCGGGTGGGACCACTGTCCTCTGACCGGGACAGGGACAGAGACAGTGACAGTGACAGTGACAGTGACCCAGAGCCGATACAGCATATTTATTTTATACAGCAAAAAACAGGAAGTTTTA
>NW_005367587.1:7227634-7228494 GCF_000412655.1 Myotis brandtii
CAGTCAGGGGCATGTACCTTGGTTGCGGGCATATCCCCAGTAGGGGGTGTGCAGGAGGCAGCTGATTGATGTTTCTCTCTCATCCATGTTTTTAACTCTCTATCCCTCTCCCTTCCTCTCTGTAAAAAACCAATAAAATATTTTTTTTAAAAAAAGTCAAGACAAAGGAGATTATTTGCAATCTTGGGTGGGCCCGAGTCGAATTCATTCCTGGTGCTTGGCTGGATTTAAATAACAAAACCCACCCCCTGGCACCTGGGCTGAAGGTCAAGTTGACAACACTCCTGCCTTTTGTCAAAATGTGTTTCCAGGACGTGGATTTGACAAATGCTGTTGGATATAGCTGACATTAATTAAAGAAATGCCCGTGTACCTTCCCAGGTGCTGTCTACCTCAAGCTATATTACAAAGCCACTGTTCTCAAAACTGCCTGGTACTGGCACAAGAACAGACATATAGACCAATGGAACAGAACAGAGAACCCAGAAATCAACCCAAGACATTATGCTCAATTAATATTTGACAAAGGAAGCAAGAGCATACAATGGAGGTAAGACAGTCTCTTCAATAGATGGTGTTGGGAAAATTGGACAGATACATGCAAAAAAATGAAAATAGACCACCAAATTACACCAGACACAAAAATAAACTCAAAATGGATAAAGGACTTAAATGGACAGGAAACCAAAAAAATCTTACAAGACTCCATAGGCAGCAAAATGGCAGACATATGTCATAGCAGTATCTTTACAGACACAGCTCCTAGGGCAGTGGAGACTAAGGAGAAAATAAACAAATGGGACTACATCAAAATAAAAAGCTTCTGCACAGCAAAAGAAACCATCAACAAAACAACAAGA
>NW_005367587.1:7229254-7229734 GCF_000412655.1 Myotis brandtii
AGAGATCAACCAAAGGACTTGTATGCATGTATATTAGCATAACCAATGGACACAGACACTGGGGCAGTGGGGGCTTGCTTGGGGTGGGAATGTTTGGGGATCGGGGGGCCCAATTGGGGGAAAAGGAGACATATGTAAAACTTTAGACAATAAAAATTTATTTAAAAAATCTTTGAAAATATACGTGTATTTTTCAACTGACTGTGACAAACATGTATTACATTTTTAATTTAAAAATGAATAAAATAGAGAAAAACCAAGATGGCGGCATAGATAAATACCGGAGTTTGCTGCCTCGAACAACCACTACAAAAATACAACTAAAAGACGGAACGGACAGCATCCAGAATCACAGGAAGGCTGGCTGAGTGGAATTTCTACAACTAGAAGGAAAGAGAAAAGCATACCGAGACTCAGAGGAGGCGCAGTGCGGAAGTAAAATACTAAGGTGCGGAGGTGCATGTGGAGCGGGCTGGCGGC
>NW_005367587.1:7231464-7231932 GCF_000412655.1 Myotis brandtii
AATTAATTTAAAAAAATAAACAATAAAAAAATAAAAATGAATAAAATAAATTAGTATAATAAAAAATAATAATCAAGAGGAGGTAAGACAAAGCCAGCATTATCCTAATTCCAAAACCAGAAAATCACACTACAAAGAAAAAAATTATAGGCCAATATCCCTGATGAACATAGATGCTAAAATTCTCAACAAAATATTAGCAAATTGGATCCAGCAATACATTAGAAATATCATACACTATGATCAGGTGGGATTTTTTTCTGGGGATGAAAGGTTGGTACAATATTTGTGAATCAATAGGTGTAATATACCACATTAACAAAATGAAGGATTAAAATCACATGATGATATCAATAGATGCAGAAAGAGCATTTTATAAAATCCAGCACCCATTTACTATAAAAACTCTCAGCAAAGTGGGAATAGAGGGAACATACCTCAACATAATAAAGGATATATATATATATA
>NW_005367587.1:7232183-7240185 GCF_000412655.1 Myotis brandtii
ACATCATACTCAATGTACAAAAAGTAAAATCAGACAAGAAGAAGTAATAAAAGGCATTCAAATTGGAAAAGAAGAAATAAAACTGTCACTATTTGCAGTTGACATGATACTGTATATAGAGAACCCTAAAGATTCTACCAAAAAACTATCAGAACTGATAAATGAATTCAGTAAAGTATCAGGTTACAAAATAAATATCTAGAAATTGGTTGCATTTTTATACACCAATAATTAACTTTCAGAAAGGGAAATTAAGAAAAATCCCATTTATAATTGCATCAAAAATAAATAAATACAATACAATACAATACAATGGACTAAATTTAACCCAGGTTGCAAAATTGTGCTCAGAAACTTGTAAGACACTGAAGAGAGAAACTAAAGGAGATACACATAAGTGGAAGCATATTCCATGCTCATGGATAGGAAGAATTAACTTCATTAAAATGTCCATACTACCCAAACCAATCTATGAATTCAATACAATTCCTGTCAAGATACCAATAGCATATTTCACAGAATTAGAACAACTATCCCAAAATTAATATGGAACCACAAAAGATCCTGATAGTAACAGCAATCTTGAGAAAGAACAAAGTTGGAGGAATCACACTACCTAATATCAAACTATGCTATAAGGCCATAGTAATCAAAGCATCATGATACTGGCATAAAAACAGACATATACTAGTAGATCAATGGAACATAATAGAGAGCCCAGAAATAAACCCACACCACACCTTCTTGGTCAATTAGGGTTTGACAAAGAAGTAACAGCAGTCTTGAGAAAGAACAAAGTTGGAGGAATCACACTACCTAATATCAAACTATGCTATAAGGCCATAGTAATCAAAGCATCATGATACTGGCATAAAAACAGACATATACTAGTAGATCAATGGAACATAATAGAGAGCCCAGAAATAAACCCACACCACACCTTCTTGGTCAATTAGGGTTTGACAAAGGAGGCAAGAACATCCAATGGGATAAAGACAATCTGTTCAATAAATTGCGTTGAGAAAATTGGACAGATACATGCAAAAATATGAAACTAGACCACCTTCTTATACCATATACAAGAATAAACTCAAAATAGATTAAAAACTTAAATGTAAGAGTCAAAACCATAAATATCCTAGAAGAAAACATGGTCTTGGACATTTCTCATAGCAATATTTTTTTTTCTGATATATCTCCTCAGGCAAGGGAAACAAAATAAAAAATAAATTGGACTACATCAAACTAAAAAGTTTTTGCACAGCAAAGAAAACCATCAACAAAATGAAAAGACAACCCAACCACTGAATGGGAGAACATATTTGCCAGTTATACATCTGCTAAGGAGTTAATATCCAAAATTTATATAGAACTTATCCAACTCAATACACAAAAGAACAAACAATCCAATTTAAAAATGGGCAAAGAATCTAAATAGACTCTTCTCCAAAGAGGATGTACAGATAGCCAATAGACATATGAAAAGATGCTCAAAGTCACTAATGATCAGAGAAATGCAAATTAAAACTGCAATAAGGTATTACCTCACACCTGCCAGATTGTCTATCATCAATAAATCAACAAAGAATCAGTGTTGGTGAGGATGTGGAGAAAAGAGAACCCTCTTGCACTGTTAGTGGGAATGCAGACTGGTGCAGCCACTGTGGAAAATAGTTTCCTCACAAAATTAAAACTAGAACTACCTTATAGTCCAGTGATTCCACTTCTGGAAATATATTCGAAGAAACCTGAAACACTAATTTGAAATAATATATGCACCCCTTTGTTCATTGCAGCATTATTTACAATAGCCAAGATTTGGAAGCAGCCCAAGTACCCATCAGTAGATGAATGGACACAAAAGCTGTAGTACATTTATACAATGGACTACTACTCGGCTGTAAAAAAGAAGGAAATCTTACCTTTTGTGACAGCATGGATGGACCTGAAAAGTCTTATGCTAAGTGAAATAAGCCAGTCAGAGAAAAACAAATATCATGTGATTTCATTTACATGTAGAATCTAATGAACAAAATAAACAAACAAAGTAGAAATAGACTCATAGATACAGAGAACAGAATGACAACTGTCAGAGGGGAGGGGAGGTGGGAGCCTGAGTGAAAAAAAGGTAAAAGTATTAAGAAAAAACCCGCAGAGAGTATGGTGACTATAAGAGGAAAATGGGGTGAAAGGAGGTAGGAGAGGGAAAAGAGGGGATAAATAGTAATGGAAAGAGATGACTTTGGATGGTGAACACACAATATACAGGTGAGGTGTTACAGAATTGTACACTTAAAACCTATATAATTTTATTAACTAATGTCACCCCAGTATATTCAATAAAAATGTTTATAAAATCAATTAAACTTGGATTTCATTTTCAAGAACACTGGTAGGCTATGATATTATAGCCTGGAGCTTCTCTCCAATTATTTTTAACTAGAGGCCCAGTGCACAAAATTCATGCATGGGAGGGGGGTGTCCCTCAGCCCGGCCTGCACCCCCTCCAATCCGGGACCCCTCAGGGGGTGTCCATAGGGATTGGGCCTAAACCGGCAGTCAGACATCCCTCTCAGAATCCAGGACCACTGGCTCTTAACCACTCACCTGCCTGCCTGCCTAATACCCCCAACTGCCCTCCCCTGCTGGCCTGGTCATCCCCAACTGCCCTCCCCTGCAGGCCAGTTCGCTCCCAACTGTCCTCCCCTGCCAGCCTGATCACCCCTAACCCCCTGCTAGCCTGATCTCACCCCAACTGCCTCCCCTGCTGGCCTGATCACCCCTAATGGCCTCTGCCTCGGCCCCCACCATCATGAATTTGTCCGGAAGGAAGTTGGACATCCAAAAGATGGCCAGCCAACCCAGTCTAATTAGCATATTACCCTTTTATTAGTATGATAATTTGATTGTTGACTCTTTTGGAGTTTCTATATGGACAATCTTATTATCTGCAAATAATAACAGTTTTACTTAGTCCTTTCCAATATTTAAGCCTTTATTTTTTCTTATTCTACTTGCTAGTTAGGAACTCCAGTGCAGTATTTAATAATAGTTGTGATAGTAGGCACCCTTGTTTTAAAGAAAATGCTATAAATATAGTCTTATTTGGATGATTATTTTGTTACCCTTTTGCAAGTTAAAGATATTTCTTCCTGCCCCTTTTCATTAAGTTTTTATCACTAGTCTTTGTTGAATTTCATCAAATGCTTCTTCTTTTTTTTTTTAATCCTTATTGGAGGAAATGTTTCCATTGAATTTAGAGAAAGAAAGGGGAGAGAGAGAGACAGAAAGAGAGAAACATTGATCAGTTGTCTCCATATATGCCCGACCAGGAATCAAACCCGCAAACTATGTGACCTGCTGGGGAACCGAACCTGCAACCTTTTGGTGTACAGGACGATGCTCCAATTAACTGAGCCACTCAGCCAGGGCTCATCAAATGCTTTTTTTTTTTTCATTTGTTGATAATCATATTTTTCTGTGTTAATTTACCATTGCAGTGAATGACACAGATTATCTAATCTTAAACTTGTTTGCATTCCTGGCATAAACCTAAAATTATGTGTTTTCTTTTTTATGTCCTTTGACTTTGTTTGTTCATTGTTTTCGTATCTTTCATCTATTTTTAAGAAGTGGAAAATAGTTGTACTCTTCTCAGATCCTTTCATATTCCTTACACTTTGTGTGCACCTCCAAGACTTCTGCATATTTTTGTTTCCAATAACCAGAACTTGCTGCTCTTTCTCAGAAGACTGCCTTGCCTGCAGGCTAATAGAACCCACTTTGCCCACAGGCTCAGAGAGGCAGAAGAGCCTAGGACTTTACATTTCCCTAAAATGATTTCTTAACCAATGAGTGGGGGAGAAGTCTGAAAGCCCTAGCCCCTTCTCCTCAGATCAAGACTGTTCTGAGTTCCCCTGGGGACCAGTCAGGAGCTACCCTCTGAGGGACTTTGCTCGAGATCACACCCTTGCTTCTCCCCTCCCTTCTGTGTTCTACTTCCTCCATTCTCTTCCTGTCTGGGAGAACTTTCTTTATAAATTACTCAAGCATAAATTCCTGACTTAAGTCTGTTTCTGAAAACAAATTAATGTGTGAAATGGGCCTGTATTTATTTTTTTCCTTTTCATACTGTTCTTGTCTGGTTTTGGACTCAGGGTTATAGTGACTTTACAAGAATGAGGTGAAGGGTGTTCTTTTTCTATTTTTATTTTTCCTAATTTCCAGTAGAGTTTGTATAAGATTTGATTGATCTGTCCTTTGAAAATTTAGTGTTACTTGCCTGTGATGAACCCAGGATATGAATATGTGGTGGGGGTGGAAGTCAGAGTCAGAGGAAGGATATAGTTAGATGTAGTGTTATTGTTTCAGTTTTAGCTTTTGTTTTGGGTGGTTGTCATTTAAAATGACTAACTAAAAGTGAGTCAAACATGAACAAGTAATGATGGAAAGAAACAAGGATTATGATTAATTAGATTCTGTGCACTTGAAGTCCATTAAGGAAATAAATATGTCACCTAAAATCTATGTTATCTGAAATTAATGTAGCTACTGCAGCTTTCTTTTGGTTAAGAGTTGCCTGATATATCTTTCTGATCCATTTACCTTCAACCCCTTCATGCCTGTACTGCCTGCCTCCCTGAGGATCTCAGAAATCTCCCTGCAAAGCCTAAAATAAAATTGCAAGAATTGCAATTCACTGCAACGTTTACAGTCTCCTTTTCAAACAAATTTCCCCTCATCGTCGCATTTCCCTTGTAATTGTCCCTCTGTGTGTAGGTCCATGTCCTTGTATCTTTTAGTCTGTCTCAAACTTTTACTTCCACGGAGAGTAAACAGATGGCTTGTTCTGGAACCTGGAGGGAATGGAAGGGGGGTTATTTAAGAAGGATTTTGGTCATGGTGTCTTCCCAACAATTAATTTTCCTAGAATCCCACAGATGTGTGCGTATGTGTGTGTGTGAGTGCACTTGCATGTTCACTGGTCCATAGGCATTTCTCCCCTTCATAGACACCATGAGGTAGAGTCTCTGGACCTTCCTCTGCCTGGAAGGGCCTAGAGCAGTGATTCCCAAAGTGGGCGCTACCGCCCCCTGGTGGGCGCTGCAGCAATCCAGGGGGGGGCGGTGATGGCCACAGGTGCATTTGGGGGCATATATCTTTCTGTGTAATTGCTATTAAAATTTTTAAAAAACTAATTTCCAGGGGGCGCTGAGTAATATTTTTTCTGGAAAGGGGGCGGTAGGCCAAATAAGTTTGGGAACCACTGGCCTAGAGCAATGGTTCTGAACCTGTGGGTCGCGCCCCCTTTGGGGGTTGAATGCCCCTTTCATAGGGGTCGCCTAAGACCATCGGAAAACACATATATAATTACATATTGTTTTTGTGATTAATCACTATGCTTTAATTATGTTCAATTTGTAACAATGGAAATACATCCTGCATATCAGATATTTGCATTACGATTCATAACAGTAGCAAAATTACAGTTATGAAGTAGCAATGAAAGTAATTTTATGGTTGGGGGTCACCACAACATGAGGAACTGTATTAAAGGGTTGCAGCATTAGGAAGGTTGAGAACCACTGGCCTAGAGTCTGCCACACTGGTCCTTGAGCCCAACATCTCCCCCTTATATGTGACAAAGGAGCTGTAAGACTGATCCCACAGCTGCAGCCCCTCACTTTTGTGCTCTCCATCTTCCAGGTGCCTTTCTCCAATTGCAGCCGAGTCTGCCTGGAAGGGACCAGGAAGGGAATCATTGAGGGGAAGCCCACCTGCTGCTTTGAGTGCGTGAAGTGTCCTGATGGGGAGTACAGCGATGAGATAGGTAACGGAACAGCCCTTTGTGGGCATCATGTAGAACTTTGGGGACCTGGGGTCAGTGAAGTCCCTCGAAGGGCTAGGCTGAGATGATGCTTAGCACAGTTTCTCATTTAACAAGGTATATCTGAGCATCATGCTGGGCTGGGCTCTGAGGGATAGAAAAGAAATGTTAGATGTCTTACAACACCATGAGAGTTTACAAACACACCTGTTACACATCTTCCTTTTGCTTTGATACTTCTTTCCAATATTGTTTTTCTTTTCTTTTAGCTCAGAGGCCCTGAATAGACAAACTTCTGTCTGTTCCAGGCTCCAGAGTTAATAGTCCATGACAGATGGCCTCTGGGCGCCTGGCACTGTACTTGCTGTCTTACTCATGTTTTTCCTGTGCCTCAGTTTCCTCACCTCTAAAGTGAGAATTAAATGAGTTAATATTGGTAAAGCACATGGTAAGTTCAAGGTAAATGTCTATTCAATAAAATCCTTGCTGAGCACATTGGAAGCACTCTATAAATATTAAGTATAATTGCTATTATCTCATTTCATCCTCCCCATAATTATGGGGTTATTATTGCTTCCAGTTCATACATGAGAAAACGGAGGCCCAAAGTTCATACAGCTAGTAAATGGCAGGGCCAGGATTCCCATCCAGCTCTCTGAGTGCAAAGCCCATGTTCCTTTCACTTCCCCAGACTTCATGGGCGAGGGACACACCAGAGACTTAATATACGTTCCTTGATTAAATGAGCCTATAGCCTCCTTCATTGGAAAGCCTTGGAGGAAGGCACAGGTCATACGTGTGAGAGACTCTACCTTGATCTGAGGATGTCTCCCTCTGGCATGTCTGCAAAGCCCATCCACATGTCCAGAATGAGTCAGGCTGAGCTTGAATCAGTCTGTGAAAAGTTGGTGGACTATGTCATACCTCTGGGCAGCCACCTGTCCAGCAAGATTGATCATTCTCTGCTGCAAACCATCAGCAGATAGTCTTAAAGGAAACATGTACCACACCCCCCCCCCATGTACAAAGGGGAAAAAACTATAGAATCATCAAAGGTACATGAAATTAAGTATAGAATTAAACATGTCAGAGTTCAGTATATTACTTGATCATGTAAAAATCACAATTCTCATCAGTAAGTACAATGTAAAGTGACCACACCCACTAGCCTGTGTACGCTCACCACCACATTCACACTCATAAGTTTTAGTCTATGCTGCTCGGTCACTCCCTCTTCGCTGGGACATTTTACAGATGCAAGTGCCTGCGACAAGTGCCCGGATGACTTCTGGTCCAGCGAGAACCACACTTCCTGCATCGCCAAGGAGATCGAGTTTCTGTCCTGGACGGAGCCCTTTGGGATCGCGCTCACCCTCTTCGCGGTGCTGGGCATTTTCCTGACGGCCTTCGTGCTGGGGGTCTTCATCAAGTTCCGCAACACGCCCATCGTCAAGGCCACCAACCGAGAGCTCTCCTACCTCCTCCTCTTCTCCCTGCTCTGCTGCTTCTCCAGCTCCTTGTTCTTCATCGGGGAGCCCCAGGACTGGACCTGCCGCCTGCGCCAGCCGGCCTTCGGCATCAGCTTCGTGCTCTGCATCTCCTGCATCCTGGTGAAAACCAACCGCGTCCTCCTGGTGTTCGAGGCCAAGATCCCCACCAGCTTCCACCGCAAGTGGTGGGGCCTCAACCTGCAGTTCCTGCTGGTCTTCCTCTGCACCTTCGTGCAGATCGTCATCTGTGTGATCTGGCTCTACACCGCGCCGCCCTCCAGCTACCGCAACCACGAGCTGGAGGATGAGATCATCTTCATCACCTGCCACGAGGGCTCGCTCATGGCGCTGGGCTTCCTGATCGGCTACACCTGCCTGCTGGCCGCCATCTGCTTCTTCTTCGCCTTCAAGTCCCGGAAGCTGCCGGAGAACTTCAACGAAGCCAAGTTCATCACCTTCAGCATGCTCATCTTCTTCATCGTCTGGATCTCCTTCATCCCGGCCTACGCCAGCACCTACGGCAAGTTCGTCTCTGCCGTGGAGGTGATCGCCATCCTGGCGGCCAGCTTCGGCTTGCTGGCCTGCATCTTCTTCAACAAGGTCTACATCATCCTCTTCAAGCCCTCCCGCAACACCATCGAGGAGGTGCGCTGCAGCACCGCGGCGCACGCCTTCAAGGTGGCGG
>NW_005367587.1:7240368-7253660 GCF_000412655.1 Myotis brandtii
CTCGGCCCTGCAGCCGCAGCAGCAGCCCAGATGCAAGCAGGTCATCTTCGGCAGCGGCACCGTCACCTTCTCGCTGAGCTTTGACGAGCCTCAGAAGAGTGCCGCGGCTCACAGGAATTCCTCGCACCAGAACTCCCTGGAGTCCCAGAAAAGCAACGACACGCTGACCAGGCACCAGGCGTTACTCCCGCTGCAGTGCGGGGAGCCGGACTCAGAACTGACCGCCCAGGAGACAGGCCTGCAAGGGCCTGTGGGTGGAGACCGCCAGCCAGAGGCAGAGGACCCTGAAGAGATGTCCCCAGCTCTGGTCGTGTCCAACTCCCGGAGCTTCGTCATCAGCGGCGGAGGCAGCACTGTCACAGAGAACATACTGCACTCCTGAAATGGAAGGAGAAGGCCCGTCCAGGGAGGATCCAGAGAGCTCCTGGGATCCACATTCTCCCACAGGGATGAGGGACTGCTCCCAACTCCTTGCCTCTGAGGAAGGAGGAATAATAGACATGCCAGACGCCTGGAACTTAGCTGCACTGTTTTATATGGCAGTGCGTTGACTAATGTTCCCTTTAAAAGTAAAAAAAGAAGAGCCGTGTGCTTCTGTGGTTGGATTCGTCAGAGCGCTGGGGTCGCCATGGTCAGATTTGCTGTTCATGTCTCTTCTTTTGTTCTCTTCTTCTGTTCTATCTGACCCAGCAGCCCAGAGACGGAACCAGGCTTTAAACCAATCACTTACCCTCCACCCACCCCCCTCTCTTTTTTTTTCTTTTTTCTTTTTTTCTTTTCTTTCCTACTGACATGGCCGCCCTGAGCATTGCGGACAGCCTGGCCCAGGGACAGTGTGCAGAGTGTCAGGACATCATCTTGGCCACCACTAGAGTGAAGAGTCTCAAAGGCAGGATGTCACCAGTGTTGCCCAACACCTTGACAGGGGAAGAACTTTACACGTTCAAAACCGTAGGTGAATGTGTCCCCTCCTATTTATGGAAGCCATAAGGTGTGTGGTCTTCTACTTTTACTGCTGCTGTCATGTGGCGCCTAGAAGGTTAGCCCTCCTCCTGCACCAGTGCACCTGTTTTCATGCAGCATGTGACCGTGATGCCACACTTAGATTCCCGGAGGATAAAGAACCACCTCAAATTGTTGGGAGGGGACTGCATAACTCCACTGAGCTGTATCTGAAATTAATATTGCTCTAGGTACCTTTCTCCTTGAGAAAATGCTTCTGTTGTCACAGTCCATGGACAATATAAACTGAAAAAAGTCACAGTTTGGCTTATATAAGGCAGTATTACTGAGCTCCGTATTCCTTTCCCACCCACCACCCCCACCCCATAAGCTAAGCCCTATGTGAGCCCTTTCAGGGCCCCAGGAGTCCAGAATCTGCACCCGTCCTTGCCCCAAAGGCTTCCTGAAGCCAGATTTATCCTTGTGCCTGTGGAGAATAAGCTCTCAGTCATTGGTCCCCTACCAGTTGCTGGGGTGAGACAGTGTGGTTTCAAGAGAGCTCTCACAAGGCATTAGCCTGGCCCTCCACCCCCCAAATGCCATACCACGTTCCCTCCAGCAGTGGAAGCCTGCCCATGGGAAGTTAAAGGGGTTGAATGGCATACAGCTGAGATGTCAGGCTCTAACCAGAGAAACCTAGGTTCAAGCCCTGGGTTGGTCACTTATAAGTTGGGTGACTATAGACCAGGAACGCTGGCCTTGCTAAGCCCCAGCTTCTTTGTCTCCAAAATGGGGATAATAATCATTCTTTTCCCTCAGAGCTCTTATGTGGATTAAATAAGATAATGTATGGGTCTCTCTCTCTCTCTTTCCCTCTCCCTCTCCCTCTCCTTCTCCCTCTCCCTCTCCCTCTCCCTCTCCCTCTCTGTCTAGCACACCCATGCCTTTCCCTACCCTCTTCCCCAGGCGTGTTTTCCTTGCCTCTCTTTCTCCTAAGCTCCAGGGGCCCTTCTTTTGCCTCTGTCAGTTGTTTCCTGAGCCCATTTCTTCTGGGCTCACTTCTTCTACCTCTGTGACTTTCTAAATAAACTTTCTCTTATTAAAAAAAATGAGATAATGTATGTAAAGTACTTTAGCGTGGTGCCTAGCACATAGTAAGCACACAATAAATATTAGTTAATATTATTACTGATATTGTAATTATTTTTTCACTTGTCAAACTTGTTTATTTATCATTCTGATTTTAATGACAAGCCCACTGATGACAATAACGTTCTCCATAATAAACCCAAGAACTCAGGGCCCAGGTCACGGTGTGAGCCCTGGTGATATAGCTTTGCTGAAGAAGAGAGATCAGGCACTTGCCCAGCGGCTCCACACTCTGCCTCTGTGGTGTCAGCACCCAGATCTCCAGGACCAGCGGAAGCCTGTCCCAGTCTGGCCGTAGTTTCTCAGGTAGTTTAGATGACAGTGAATTGACTAATGTTCCCTTTAACATTAAAAGAAGAGCCGTGTGCTTCTGTGGTTGGATTCGTCAGAGCACTAGGATCACCACGGTCAGGTTTGCTGTTCATGTCTCTTCTTTTGTTCTCTTCTCAGTTGCTGCTCTTAAGCCAAGGTCAAACATAGCAATTGTGTCTGGGTGAGGCCTCAAACTTTATAGCTGCCGATAACTTCTTCCTCTGACCGCCTTCCTCCAAAGGGCTGCCTTTCCATGATTTTTAAAGTAACCTATCAATTGATATGACAGTTGTTCATTTGGATGAAAAGACAATAGAGGGCGCCACATGGAAGCATGACTCAGATGAAGAGAAGGTTTCACACAGGAAAGCCCCGGTGAGGCATCTGCTCCCCTAGCCAGGCCAGCCTGCTGTTCCCACCCTGGTCACACCTATGAGCAAGGCACAGAGCTGAGTGAAGGTTCATATGTAACATTTTACTCGGCCTGTTTTTTTTAAAGCTGAAAGATTGATGGCTTGGTTTTTATGTGTCAGCATAGTTATGTGGAAATAGCTATTAGCGATGCAAAATGTCACATACTTATCGTTCCCAGCATTGATTTCACTGTGCAGCTCACCCATCATGTAGTGATCTGGAAGGGAGCAAGGGGGCCCATCACAGACAACACACACCGGTTACACTGAGCTTCATTTCACCAAGTGCTTGCAAATAAAGCATTCTCTCCCATTATTCTTGTCAGAAAGGGAGACTCAGCATCATTGTCCTCATTTACATGTAGCTGGGATAGCTCTCAGCACAAAATCAAAGGTATGAAATATGAACTCGCATTACTTTTCTGTGATAAACTAGTTTCTATCTCAAATTCCCATTCAGCCTTGTGACAGAAACTTCATCTTAGTCAACTTGGGATTTTTCCCAGTAACTTCAAAGGTTTCTGAAGCTGGGGTCGCCATGGTCAGATTTGCTGTTCATGTCTCTTCTTTTGTTCTCTTCTTCTGTTCTATCTGACCCAGCAGCCCAGAGACGGAACCAGGCTTTAAACCAATCACTTACCCTCCACCCACCCCCCTCTCTTTTTTTTTCTTTTTTCTTTTTTTCTTTTCTTTCCTACTGACATGGCCGCCCTGAGCATTGCGGACAGCCTGGCCCAGGGACAGTGTGCAGAGTGTCAGGACATCATCTTGGCCACCACTAGAGTGAAGAGTCTCAAAGGCAGGATGTCACCAGTGTTGCCCAACACCTTGACAGGGGAAGAACTTTACACGTTCAAAACCGTAGGTGAATGTGTCCCCTCCTATTTATGGAAGCCATAAGGTGTGTGGTCTTCTACTTTTACTGCTGCTGTCATGTGGCGCCTAGAAGGTTAGCCCTCCTCCTGCACCAGTGCACCTGTTTTCATGCAGCATGTGACCGTGATGCCACACTTAGATTCCCGGAGGATAAAGAACCACCTCAAATTGTTGGGAGGGGACTGCATAACTCCACTGAGCTGTATCTGAAATTAATATTGCTCTAGGTACCTTTCTCCTTGAGAAAATGCTTCTGTTGTCACAGTCCATGGACAATATAAACTGAAAAAAGTCACAGTTTGGCTTATATAAGGCAGTATTACTGAGCTCCGTATTCCTTTCCCACCCACCACCCCCACCCCATAAGCTAAGCCCTATGTGAGCCCTTTCAGGGCCCCAGGAGTCCAGAATCTGCACCCGTCCTTGCCCCAAAGGCTTCCTGAAGCCAGATTTATCCTTGTGCCTGTGGAGAATAAGCTCTCAGTCATTGGTCCCCTACCAGTTGCTGGGGTGAGACAGTGTGGTTTCAAGAGAGCTCTCACAAGGCATTAGCCTGGCCCTCCACCCCCCAAATGCCATACCACGTTCCCTCCAGCAGTGGAAGCCTGCCCATGGGAAGTTAAAGGGGTTGAATGGCATACAGCTGAGATGTCAGGCTCTAACCAGAGAAACCTAGGTTCAAGCCCTGGGTTGGTCACTTATAAGTTGGGTGACTATAGACCAGGAACGCTGGCCTTGCTAAGCCCCAGCTTCTTTGTCTCCAAAATGGGGATAATAATCATTCTTTTCCCTCAGAGCTCTTATGTGGATTAAATAAGATAATGTATGGGTCTCTCTCTCTCTCTTTCCCTCTCCCTCTCCCTCTCCTTCTCCCTCTCCCTCTCCCTCTCCCTCTCTGTCTAGCACACCCATGCCTTTCCCTACCCTCTTCCCCAGGCGTGTTTTCCTTGCCTCTCTTTCTCCTAAGCTCCAGGGGCCCTTCTTTTGCCTCTGTCAGTTGTTTCCTGAGCCCATTTCTTCTGGGCTCACTTCTTCTACCTCTGTGACTTTCTAAATAAACTTTCTCTTATTAAAAAAAATGAGATAATGTATGTAAAGTACTTTAGCGTGGTGCCTAGCACATAGTAAGCACACAATAAATATTAGTTAATATTATTACTGATATTGTAATTATTTTTTCACTTGTCAAACTTGTTTATTTATCATTCTGATTTTAATGACAAGCCCACTGATGACAATAACGTTCTCCATAATAAACCCAAGAACTCAGGGCCCAGGTCACGGTGTGAGCCCTGGTGATATAGCTTTGCTGAAGAAGAGAGATCAGGCACTTGCCCAGCGGCTCCACACTCTGCCTCTGTGGTGTCAGCACCCAGATCTCCAGGACCAGCGGAAGCCTGTCCCAGTCTGGCCGTAGTTTCTCAGGTAGTTTAGATGACAGTGAATTGACTAATGTGTTCCCTTTCATTAAAAGAAGAGCCGTGTGCTTCTGTGGTTGGATTCGTCAGAGCACTAGGATCACCACGGTCAGGTTTGCTGTTCATGTCTCTTCTTTTGTTCTCTTCTCAGTTGCTGCTCTTAAGCCAAGGTCAAACATAGCAATTGTGTCTGGGTGAGGCCTCAAACTTTATAGCTGCCGATAACTTCTTCCTCTGACCGCCTTCCTCCAAAGGGCTGCCTTTCCATGATTTTTAAAGTAACCTATCAATTGATATGACAGTTGTTCATTTGGATGAAAAGACAATAGAGGGCGCCACATGGAAGCATGACTCAGATGAAGAGAAGGTTTCACACAGGAAAGCCCCGGTGAGGCATCTGCTCCCCTAGCCAGGCCAGCCTGCTGTTCCCACCCTGGTCACACCTATGAGCAAGGCACAGAGCTGAGTGAAGGTTCATATGTAACATTTTACTCGGCCTGTTTTTTTTAAAGCTGAAAGATTGATGGCTTGGTTTTTATGTGTCAGCATAGTTATGTGGAAATAGCTATTAGCGATGCAAAATGTCACATACTTATCGTTCCCAGCATTGATTTCACTGTGCAGCTCACCCATCATGTAGTGATCTGGAAGGGAGCAAGGGGGCCCATCACAGACAACACACACCGGTTACACTGAGCTTCATTTCACCAAGTGCTTGCAAATAAAGCATTCTCTCCCATTATTCTTGTCAGAAAGGGAGACTCAGCATCATTGTCCTCATTTACATGTAGCTGGGATAGCTCTCAGCACAAAATCAAAGGTATGAAATATGAACTCGCATTACTTTTCTGTGATAAACTAGTTTCTATCTCAAATTCCCATTCAGCCTTGTGACAGAAACTTCATCTTAGTCAACTTGGGATTTTTCCCAGTAACTTCAAAGGTTTCTGAATCAGAGCATGGCAATGGATTTACGGTGGGCCCTGCTCTCTAGGCCTCTCATAGTGTACCCATGCCAGAATAAACTGCAGCCCCGAATCATTGCCCCACCTCCTTACCCATGGGCTGTGAGCACTGAAGGGGAGTGCACAGTTTTCTGAATCAATTTAAATTTCTGGCGGTCTGACTTCAGAGGTTCATTCCTTTCCCCTCTCAGGAAGGTTTTTTGTAGTGTAAAAGGGGCAGGGTTCCTCATATATGGGCAGCTACTGTTGACATCTCTGAGAACATTCTTATCTTGTCCCCCAATAATTAATATGCCTCCATGCTAGCATTCTCTGAGGCATTAATTGCGTCCCCAGAAGGTCCCCACACATGGGATCCACAGTGATTTCCTCAGCTGCATCACCCCTCCCAGGCCTGCCAGCTCTCTCATGAGAGGGGGCACTGGGGCCTGGGAACTACCTCCCTCCTGGCACCCTACACTGCCACGTCTACTTGACCGCTGCCTCCCATGCAGGTATGAAGAATTCAAGAAGGCTAACAAGCTTCCAAGACACCAGAAGAAAAACGGGGCACATGCCTCTAAACCTGCATAGGCATTTGTGGAAGGCCGAATAAGGTTCCCTGAAGATGCCCATATTCCAATCTCTAGAGCCTGTGATGATACGTTATACCACGAGGGTAAATTAAGGCTGCAGGTGGAATTAAAGTTGCTAATTAGCTGACCTTGAGATAGGAAAATGAGTCTGAATGATCCCGGTGGGCCCAATGTAATCACAAGTCTCCTTAAAAGTAGAAGAGAGAAGCAGAAGAATCAGTGTCAGAGTGATGCATTGTGAGAACAGCTCCACTGGCCATTGCTGCCTTTGGATAGGGAAGGGGACCATGAGGCAAGAAAAGCAGGCAGCTTCTATAGGGTGTCCCAAAATTCACACAAGATTTGCAATTGAATTGAATTGCGAATCTTGCGTGAATTTTGGGACACCCTATAGAAGCTGGAACAGGCAAGAAGACCAATTCTCCTGAGTTTCCAGAAGGAACCAGCCCTGTGAACACCTTATTTTAGCCCAGTCAGACCCTCTTTGGACCTCTGACCTCCAGAACTATAAGATTATATCTTTTTAAAAATATATATTTTTTTATTGATTTCAGAGAGGAAAGGAGAGGGAGAGAGAGATGGAAACATCAATGATGAGAGAGAATCATTGATCGGCTGCCTCCTGCACGCCCCCTACTGGGGATCAAGCCTGCAACTCAGGCATGTGCCCTTGACTGGAATTGAACCTGGGACCCTTCAGTCTGCAGGCCGATGCTCTATCCACTGAGCAAAACCGGCTAGGGCAAGATAATATCTTTATGTTGCCTTAAGCCACTAGGTTTGTGGTAATCTGTTCCAGCAGTAACAGGAAATTAGCACAAGTCTTAATGTCATCTCCTTCCCTGAGTGTTGGCAGCTCAGGGAACAAGCCTGGGCCTTCCTCAGAGATCCACACCTGCTCTTGTAGCATTCTCCCCACCAACTAGTTTCCTCTTTCTCCCCTCAGAAGAAAGTTCTGATAATACTCTATTTCTCCAAATCTTTTTGGGGAGAAGTATAAACCTTGTTTTCTGAGTCTTTCTGGATTTTAGTTTTAGATAATAGCCATTTTCTCTCAATCTACTAGTATTATCTGTTAGTTGTAGAAATCCGAAAAACAGTGGCTTCAACAAACCAGGGTTTGTTTTTCTCTTGTATAAAATAGGCCAGGTTGCTTGGCCGGCGTGGCTCAGTGGTTGAGTGTCGACCTATGAACCAGGAGGTCACGGTTCCATTCCTGGTCAGGCACATGCCCGGGTTTCAGGCTTCATCCCCAGTGTGGGGCGTGCAGGGGGCAGCCAATTAATGATTCTCTCTCATCATTGATGTTTCTATCTCTCTCTCCCTCTCCTTTCCTCTCTGAAATCAATAAAAATATTTTTTAATTAAAAATAATAATAAAATAGGTCAGGAGAGTTTCCTTTAGATTCTCTGGCAAGATTCTTCAGAGTCGTCTGGCAACGGGAAACTATTTACTTTTCTTTGGAAAAGAAAAATGAATTGTACAGTTATAAAGGACTTTCATTCAAATGAAAACATTTCCTAGAAGACTTTAAAAATTTATGTTGGTAGTTCAGAGGTAACAATTAGCATATAACACTGTCCCCCTGAAAGTCCCTATGATCATTAAGAGTTGTATAATTGCATTAGTTTCAATTTTGGGGAAATCAGGGCTGCTCTACCTCTGTCTACAACAGTTGTATTTAAGGTCAATGTTATTTCTCCTTTTGGCCTGGCTAAAATAATATAAACTGTGGGCTAGTTCTGCATGGAGCCAGAGTTTCCCTCTGCTCATCTGCATTCAAACTTACCAGTGATAGAAGAATATGAGAACATCAGTAAGGAGTGCTGGTTAATCACTGGAGGAGGTAGCCTGCATTGGTCTAACACAGCTGGTCATTTTAGGAGTCTGTTGGGGACAAAGGCATCTCCCAAAGATGGGTGGAATTTGGGTAGATGGAAGAAAGTTATTGTAGTGAGATCACTGGTCTCCAGGAGACCCCGGATTTCCTGTCCCAGGTCATGAAAGAATACTCGGGGTTGAATGAGAACTTCGCTATTGTACAAGGAGTGAGGTAAGGGTCAGAGATACTATAGGTACAGGGTAGAATTAGTCAGGAGAACCAAGTTGCATTTCATTTCAAAGATAGGGAGAAGTGTTTTAGCCTTAAGGGAAACTGCTCAGCCAGTGGTATGAGAAGTGGAGAATTAATAGAAGAAGGCCAAATTGGGGGGCGGGGGGGGCGGGGGGGCAGAACCAGCATGAAAGTGTATTTAGGGTTTGGAGGTACAACCAAGGCATCAAATAGAGTTAAGGGGACTTTCTCATCTGCTGGAATGACCAGCACATCCCCGCCCTCCCATGAATCCTACACAAGAATGGAGTTTGGAGTGGAGGTAGGGGTACCTACTTATATCAAGAGCTGGATTGGAGGGAGCAGTGAGCTATGGAGATATGTCACCAGCTGCCTCCCTCTGAAATTTAGACACTAGCTAGCTGGATAACTAACTAGAGTAGGAGGCTAGAATTAATGAAAACAATTAACTAGGACTGAGCTCCCAGCACATGATGGGCAAATGCTTATGAGTATAGTGAAAACAGGTAAGAGAGCAAAGCCCAAGAATAACCTTCAGGGTCAGTATAAGACTTGATCCCTGACAAAAGCATCAGGAAATGATTTTGGAAAAATGTGGCTATTCTTCTTAACATTAACCCAAAGATGTGGTTATTGCTTAAAATCTCCCAATTTTCTTTAAATGTTTTGTTTCTACCTGACCTCTAAAAACATTCAAATTATAAACAGAGACTTTGGCTTCTTTAGAATTGTCTATACTTCCAAAATTTTATACATTAAGCACCAAATTATATTAGAAAATAAAGAATTTTAAATAATAACCATGTAATAAAATTTTAAACAGAAAAGCATACAAAGTTGGGTAAGAATAACCCTGTTAGGTCAGTTGCCACTCCTATAAAGTTTTGCTAGAACTATATTTGGTCTCAGGAACTATCTTTTATCTGTTTTATTTATTCATGAACAGGCTGGGTATATGAAATAGTGGAAAACCAAAAGTGGGATTCTAAGCAATATAACAGATACACTAACGTCTTTGGGTAAGGTACTTAATCATTCTTTGTCTCGGTTTCTTATATAAAGAGGATATAATATTACCTGCCATAATTACTAACTATTGTTATTTGCCAAATAAAATAATTGATGTAAAAGTGTCACCTTCAGAAGCATAGGAAAAATATAGAAAATCATTAAAACCATAGATGATTGAAGTTTAGAGGGATTTTTTTATAGATACTCAAGAAGTAGCATAGAGTTCAATGATTTCTCCTATAGAGTTTCTTAGTTGGAGACAATAGAATCCACTCTAACTAGTTTAAGCAGTAAAGGATTTGTTATAGGGCATTAAGATGCTTCTAAACTTCTGAAGATCAAGCTTGCATGCTACATAATCAGGAACAATGCAGCCAGGAGAAATACTTAATCCCTCCATGGATTTGCTCTGACAGAAACTTCACTACTTCACCTGCCTTACACTTAGCACCCATGACACAGGGAACCAAACACTGGAGCCTACATTGTAGCCAGAGGAACCAAACTTCTCTGCCATTGTGCTTGGTCCTATTTACATCAACTTTCCAAGTCTCCCACTCACCATGTACAGAACCGTAGCTGCAAGGGAGTCTGGAAATGTAGCTTTTGCTGCCCAGCCTCTATCGTCTAGGTCTAGGAAGACATGCTCAAAGGACTTAAAGTGAATAATGAATAAGTCAATCTGGAATATTCACTGCCCACAAAGTATTTTTAAGATCAAACACAAAATGAAAAACACTCCTGAGGGGGGAAAGAAAAGCAAAATATGATTCCCTTTCATCTTAACAGCTGTGGTAAATCAGAAAGATATTGTACTTAAAACAGAGCTGCAGCTGGCATTTTTCCATGAGACAGCCTGCTATCAGATACAAGAGAGCAAGCAAGGGCAAGCACTTCAGGGGATGGGTCTGGAGGGAATGGGAGGATGGGAATCATTACTACTATTTGACTTTTTATATAACGTGCATATGTTTGTTTGTGTGTCTATGTGTGTATTTGTGTCTGTTTAAATAGCCTAGAAAAATACATAATCATTTAATAGTTATTAAGTCTGGGTGTTAGAAATATGCGTAATTTTTATGTTCTTTTTAAATATTTTTGGGGTTTTCCCTTAATTTCTTTCCATGAGCATGACTTATAGAAAATAAGAAAAATCTGTTCCTGGATTATCAGGTGTGATGATATTATAGTGATTTTGTTTGTTTGTTTGCTTTTACTTTTTATTTAGAAAAATTTCAAACTTACAGAAAATTTGCAAAAATAAGTAGTATAAAAAACACTTGTACTCTTTCTATCCAGATTTATTTATTGATAACATTTTACCCCATTTACTTTCTCATCTACACTGTGGTCATTTAAAAAAACATGACATACACTGAAGTATTTGTGGGTGAAACTATATAATACCCAGGATTTGCTTTAATATACCATGAGGTGGGGGGAGGAAGTAAGCATCTAGGGAGAAAGATAAGGAAAAACAGCAGAAAGTTCATGTTATGAAGTTCGGTGATTGGTACATGGGGCTTCATTTTTCTATTTCTTCTTTTTGTGTTACTTTTAATTTCTATAATAAAATTTTAATTTTTAAAAAAAACAGCCAAAGGGTAACAAAAATTCATCAGTTAAGAAAAAATCACACCAAAGAATTGCAAAATTTGACTGGTTCCATTTGTCACAAAAGAAGTCAGGCATCAAACACTCAAACAAAAAGAACCTAAAAGTCTGACATTTTAGTTGAAAAGCAAAAATTTTTAAATAAAATTAAGGTCTTTACAACAGGTTTAAAAAGTAATTTTTTGAGGCTCCAACTGCAAGCTGAGGAGAGAGGCTTCACCAGAAACCAATCCTGCCGGCCCTTTGATCTTAGACTTCCAGCCCCCAGAACTGTTAGAAAATGAATTTCTGTTGCTTAAGTAAAACAAAAAGGTAATGATTTGAATTACTTTTTTCAGAAAGGCCTTCTTGAGAGACGAGTCTCCCTGGATTTTCTGACATGATCTATTATGATCTATCTTATCCTGAGATGAATCAACTGAGGGCTGGTTTCAAGTTTTCTAGATTGTCCTCTGGCAAAAGTTTCAAAAGTCTTTCAAAAATCCTTCTCAGCCTTTGCACCGGTCATTTCTCTTTTATGTGCACACTCCCAAGAAAATAATGCAACAGGCAACAAAATTAATTAGCACCAATGTGTTTTGGCTAAATGAAAAACTGCCTGGGCCGCATGCCAGGAGGCCTACTCCCAGGGGAGCACTGACACACTGCCGAGGTCCTGTGATGCAAACAGAGAGAATCCAGATGCCCAATACCCAGGGGATGGCTAAGGAAATGAAATTACGCTCTAATCCCATTGTGGGAGATTATAAGTGTGTGCACTATGTCAAAACGGGTAATCAAGTTTAGAAGGTTAAGGGGGAGAGCAGGACACAGAATAGTATGTCCACACAGAATAACATGAGTAAAATTTCATTGGAAAGGAAGAAGAGGGAATGAATGCAGGGGAGGAAAGTAGTTTATTATTTGCTTGCTTCTTTCTTTTGTAAAATTATATAACTTCATTGAAATGAGGAAAGAAGCAAAGGGGGAAAAGAGGAAGAAACACAGCCTTGCCTGAGGTATTTTAGCTACAATTTAAGGACCAATAATGCCAAGACAGTAGATTAGAAGAAATCACTTGTGGGCTCTTGATTGGATAAGCTATGGACAGTATTAATCCATTTCCCTACACCCTAGCCAATCTTAAGTGACTTTATTTTTTTAATTTATCTTTATTGTTGAAATTATTACAGATGTCCCTCTTTTTTCCCCTCATTGCCCCCCCCCCCCCGGTTCCCAACCCCCCCCCCCCCCCCGCCCTCCCCGCTCCCCCCTCCCCCAGCACCTGCCCTGATCCCCTCTCCCTGCACCTGCCCTGATCCCCTCTCTCCCTGCACCTGCCCTGATCCCTTCACCACACTGTCCATGGGCTATGCATATATGTATATAAGTTCCAATACACTCCAGATCCCTCCATGCTGTCTCAAATAGTAAGCAATCCTTCTTTTTTACAGCTACATAGTGTAAATGTCCCACAGCTTTTTTTCTACTCATATACTGATGGGCATTTGGACTGTTTCCAGATCTTAGCTATTGTAAATTGTGCTGCTATGAACATAGGGTGCATACATTCTTTCTGATTGGTATTTCAGGTTTCTTAGAATATATTCCTAGAAGTGGGATCACTGGTCAAATGGCAGTTCCATATTTAATGTTTTGAGAAAACTCCATCTCAGACATCTCTCATAGCAATATGTTTACCAGTATATCTCCTAAGGCAAGGGAAACTAAGGAGAAAATAAACAAATGGGACTACATCAAAATAAAAAGCTCCTGTGGAGAACAGTATGGAGTTTCCTCAAAAAACTAAAAATGGAACTCCCATTTGACCCAGTGATCCCACTTCTAGGAATATATCCCAAGAAAACAGAAACACCAATCAGAAAGGATATATGCACCCCTATGTTCATAGCAGCACAATTTACCATAGCTAAGATCTGGAAACAGCCTAAGTGCCCATCAG
>NW_005367587.1:7253983-7254744 GCF_000412655.1 Myotis brandtii
GCACATGCCCGGGTTGTGGGCTCAATCCCCAGTTGGGGGCATGCAGGAGGCAGCCAATCAGTGCTTCTCTCTCATCATTTGTGTTTCTATCTCTCTCTCCCTCTCCTTTCCTCTCTGAAATCAATAAAAATATTTTAAAAATTGAAAGCAGGGACTTGAAGAGATATTTGCATACCTATGTTCATAGAAGTATTGTTCATAAACAAGTGGGACTACATTAAAGTAAAAAGCTTCTGCACAACTAAAGAAACCATCAACAAAATAAAAATGGAACCTACTGCATGGGAGAACATATTTGCCAATGATAATCTGACAAGGGATTAATTTCCAAAATATATAAGGAACTCATACAACTGAACAAAAGGAAGACAAATAATCCAATTTAAAAAATGGGCAAAGGACAGAGAAAAATTAATTCACTCATTCATTAAAACAAAACAAAAAATGGGCAAAGGACCTAAACAGACACTCTCCAAAGTGAGCATATAAAAGGCCAAGAGACAAATGAAGAAATGCTCAGTCACTAATCATCAGAGAGATACAAATTAAAACGACAATGAAGTATCACCCCACACCTGTCAGAATGGCTATCATCAACAAATGACAAGTGCTGGTGAGGATGTGGAGAAAAGGGAACCCTAGTACTCTGATGGTGGGAATGCAGACTGGTGCAGCCACTGTGGAAAACAGTATAGAGCAGCGGTTCTCAATGTGTGGGTCACCAACCTGTGGGTCGCGACCCCTTTGGGGGTCGAACGACC
>NW_005367587.1:7255337-7264214 GCF_000412655.1 Myotis brandtii
AAATCACTTTTTTTGTTATACAATGTGGTTAAGTAAACATTAAGCCAAATATAAAACAAACACAATGGTATTAGCATTCCTCTTTCTCACCTCTTTTCTCAGTCTCTTGACCCTCCTACCCTTCTCCCCCAGCATGCTAATTACAGCACCAGACATCTCTGTCCTAGACTTTCACAATTGTAACAACATATTGAACAAGCAAGACTCATGAGATATAATCCTAAAGTAATGTTTATTTTCCATCATCCATCTAAAATCTGTTCCATGGGGCTAGTTCTGCCTCTAAATAAAAAACTTGGGTATGACTTCTCTGGTAACTCTTAGACGATACATGGTCCTAATCCGTAATTAAAATGTCCAATTTCATGTTATAGCCTGAATAACATGGTTTCATTTAGGCCTCCTCCCTTTCCTCAGCTCAGGTCTCGTGCAGAAAGAGAAGCCACCAGTCAGAAAGGGGGTGTGGGCAGCTATTTCCCAATTTCCCCCCATGTGTGATATGACCTTTCCTCCCTACATGTATGGTTAACCCCTCTAAGGCTGGGGCACAGAGAGAAAGAAAAGTTAAATTGGTGCCTGGTGAGCATGGCAAAGTGGTTGAGCATTAACCTATGAATCAGGAGGTCACGGTTCCATTCCCCATCAGGGCACATGCCTGGGTTGCAGGCTCGGTCCCCAGTGTGGGGTATGCAACAGGCAGCCAATCAATGATTCCCTCTCATCACTGATGTTTCTATCTCCCTCTCCCTTCCTATCTGAAATTATATATATATTAAAGAAAGGTTAAATTGGGCAGAAAACCCTCATTCTGACTGGTACGCAGTGGGTGTTTAAAGCTGACCCTTTTGTTCATGGGGCCTTTATACATTCTTTGGAGACCACCTCCATTGCTAGAGACCCCTCTCCTGCAGGTTCCTTAATGGAGGTGATATACTCTCCTCACTTAACTCCCAAGCATCCTGCAGTATCTCCAGTTTCTCTGTTTGCCCCTAATGGTGGCCCTCTTGGTCAGGATCTAAGAACACACAGTTGAAATAAGCTCTACATTCTCATTGCCCTGGGGTTCTTTCCCATTAGGTAGAATAAATGATGCAATGCAGATACACAAAAACATTCTGATTTACTTCCCCTGACCCAACCACAATGGTGAGATGTTCAACACAGTTAAAGCTCCCAAGATATTCTTGATCTTTCTGTGATTTGTAATCCAAAACCATGCCCTCAGGATCACTTCCTTGGTCCACTGCACAAGCCCCTCCCAAACACCTTCTAGACCTTCCCCCAGCTTGGAGGTTGTGGTTTTCCCAGTGCAGTATCATTCATTTAAAGAGTAAGTCTCATAAACAGGTCACCCAAGAATCCCCTGATACACCTAGGTCAACTCTAGCTATTTTTTTTTTAGCTCATCTCTCTGTTGTATACTCAAGATTCTATAGTTTCTTCCTTCTTATTTTTTCTGACTCTCCCAATGAACTCCTTAAATTCACTCACTTAAGACATTTCACTTCTACCAACTAAAACCTCATAATTTTCCTTTCCCAATAAACTAGATTTCCCTACCTGATTAGTAATACTTAACAATTTTCATTTGCCACTTCAGAAAAACCCCACCATTAGTGGGACAGATTTTATTGTATTTAATGAGACATCAAGGAATCTGATTTTTTTTAAACCTGAGAAAAGAATATTTATTTAACCAGTAACAAAAATTCTATTGCATTAGCAGTTATAAAAATTATAACAAGAGGCCAGCACCCAGAAAGCCCTGTGGACGTTGCGTGGTCCCAAGACCACTCCAGAACCTCACCTTTCAATAAAGTGTTAAGTCCTGACACTACACCAGACTAAGGGTCAACAGCAAGCTCCTCCTCAAATCTGATTTGAACAGATAACCCAGGGAGGAGGTGTGTGAGCCCCCCTGCATTTTTGGACTCTTACTATACCTTAAAGAGATGGAAGAAGACAACTTAGAACGTTGGGTCGAACTGAATTGGAAGATTTAAGTCATTTGGATTCTGTAATTACAGTCACAGAAAACACAACTTCCTTATCAAAATCAAATGAAACTAACAAGTGAAACAATCTGACTTCAGATGTATCAGATACACAAATCAGCACTATCCTCCAGAACCACATGGTTATGAGAATTTAATTATGTAATGAAATCCTTCTAATGCCTCTTTTATTAAAGTCTCATAGACAGGATTAATCTTAGGATCATATTTTACTGAATTCCCAGGCAAAACAAACAAACATATAAGGTTGCAATGTATTAAAAGGACTCTTGCGAGTAACTTACAAATCTTTTTCAGATCACTTCCTGTCCTAGGCAGAATAATGGCCCCAGTAATGCCTACATCCTGATGCCCAAAACCTGTGAATATGTTACATTACACGGCAAGGGAAAATTCGGCTGTGTATGCAATTAAGATGGCTAATTGCCTGACCGTGAAATATGGAGCGTATCCTGGATTAATTCAGGTTGGCCCTTTGTAATCACAAGAGTCCTTTTAAGTGGAAGAGGGAAGCAGGAAAGTCAAGGTCAGAGTCAGAGAGAAATTTGAAGATTCTATACTGCCATCTTTGAAGATGGAGGAGGGGACCATAAGCCAAGGAATACAGGTGGCCTCAAGCTGGGAAAAGCAAGGAATGAGTTTCCCTTAGAGTCTCCAGAAAGGAACATAGCTTTGGTTTTAGCCCAGTGAGACACATTTCAGACTGCTGACCTCTGTGTTGTTTTAAGCCACTATTTTTTAAAAAATATATTTTATTGATTTTTTTACAGAGAGGAAGGGAGAGAGACAGAGAGTTAGAAACATCGATGAGAGAGAAACATCGATCAGCTGCCTCCTGCACATCCCCTGTGCCCTCAACCCAGGTACATGCCCTTGACCAGAAGCGAACCTGGGACCTTTCAGTCCGCAGGCCAACGCTCTATACACTGAGCCAAACCGGTTTCGGCTAAGCCACTATTTTTGAAGTAATTTGTTAGAGCAGCAATAGGAAACTATTACACTTTCCCTTTTCGGTGTGGGGTAGGCTTTCCTGCTCAGGCATTCTATGGTTACATGTCTTCCCAAACCATGAAAGAATCAGTCAGACCAAAAGATTTTGTGGCTTCAAACCACTGCAATGCCTGAAAACTTTCACATGGTAATAGGAATTAGTTGTCTTAAAGTTGATTTGACAAAAATATGCTCTTAGAACTAAATGATACTACAAGTCAGACAACTGTCCTAGTGTCTTCAAAAAGTTAGTATCATTGTTTTCAAGGCCTTCCTCGATTTGAAAAAAAATTCTAAATAGCAACCAAAAGTAATGTGGGAAACTTGAATTTGAGGGAAATTTGGAAAATGTGAATATGGACTAGTTATTAGATTAAATTAAAAATGAATTGTTAATTTTCTTAGGGTGGTAATGTCCTTTTATTTTTAGGGGATGCTGACTGGACAGTTTAGGGGTAAATGTCACAATACCTGCAACTTACTTTTCAATGTTTCACCAAAATATATAGAAATTTATTAAAATATAAGGCAAAATATTAATAATTAGTTAATCTGTGTGGTGGTATAGAGGTGTTTATTGCTCAGAAACTTTACATTTTGGTTTTAAATGTTCTCTGTAAATAGAACTAACTTTCTAACATGACTTGTAATGACTTAGATTTGTGGCTGGGATGTGACAAGATAAGTAACCATCATATGTAAAATAGTTTAAGTGGGTTTCCAGTTAGAAAGCTGATGGGGAAAAAGTGATGTCATTCTATGAATCAGTGGAAAGTTGCTGCCCTGCAATTGAATAAAGCAACCTGGCAGGACGGGGATTTTTGGTCTCAGCAGATCACATATTTTCATTTCTTGATTTTGCCAAGAGAAGGGATAAAAATGAAACTTTGAAAATAAAAAAAAATGGAAACTTAAGGTCAAGTAAAAGACAGGCACAAAATTATTCCCTAAACCCCAACATCCTAGAACTAGCAGCAGAAGGAAACTGCAAGAAAATTAAGTTACCCAGTTTCCTATTGACATATTATTATAAGCGAACATAAGAGGATATTAAGAAATAGCATTCTAGCCCGAGCCAGTTTGGCTCAGTGGACAGTGTCGGCCCGAGGACTGAAGGGTCCTGGGCTCCTGGGTTGCAGGCTCGATCCCTGCCTGTTTAGGGCCGAGTGTGGGAGGCAACCAATCGATGTGTCTCTCTGACATTGATATTTCCCTCTGTGTGTCTTTCCCCCTTCCTTCCACTCTCTAAAAATCAATGGAAAAATGTCCTCGGGTGAGGATTAACAAAACAAAACAAAAAGAAGGAAAAAATAGAATTCTAGTCAGTCCAGAGATAAGAACAGGATTAGCTGATGATAGAAAAAAATATATTTTTGTGTAATTTGCCTTTTAGACTTTTTAAATACGTATATGTGAATGGTCAATGCTGATTTCTATTTGTATTAAAGCAACACTTCATAATTCAAAGTTTTTATTAAAATACTCAATGTTGTTCATTTCTATTTGAAAAATATTCAGTTAAAATTCACAATGGAATTTAAGCAGAAAACTATTTGATCACGTAGACAGCATAGCCAAGATGTCTGGTACCACCTAGTGGAGCATAACTGAATTACAGGAAAAACCGCCTGAGGTGAAAAGGAAAGAACTAATTAAAAAATCAAAATTCTGGTTCTCTGATAAGCTAACAAAAACCAAACAAAATAACACATAACAAAAGAGAAATAATCATTGAGACAAAATATTTTTAAGTTGTAAGCAACTACTTTGTATATCACTATGAAAATACATTTGAAAAGTGAGATAAAATGGATAATTTACTACTAAAATACAGTCTACAAAAATGGACTCCAGTAGAGATAAAAAGCTTAAACAGACCAAAAAAATTGGAGAAAGTTATCAAATTACCTACAAAAAGGCACCAGACTAGTTTCAAAGGGAAATTATATCACATCTCCCAAGACCAGATAGTCCCAAAGCAACATAAATTATTCTAGAGAAGAGAAAATATCCAAATTCTTTTCATGAGTTAAAGCATAACATTGATTGCTAAACATGACAAAAATGGCACAAAGAAAATGTCAAAACAATACTTCTTATGTACATTGATGCAAAAATTCTAAAACAAAATGTTAGTGAATAGGATCCAATGCCATGTTAAGAAAATAACACACCAAATCTAATGGATATTTTTCAGGAATACGAGGGTGGTTCATTATTAGAAAATAAATTACTATAATTCACCATATTAAGAGCTCTAAGTGAAAAAATCATATGATAATCTCCAGAAAGACTGAAAAAATATTTGACAAAACTTAACACCTATTCCCAGTGTTAAAAATAAAAAAGCATTCAAGAACATGGAAAATAGCCCTGGACAGTGTTTCTCAATGGTTAAAGTGTTGGCCCATCCACCAAAGGGTCTTGAGTTCGATTCCCTGTCAAGGGCATGTACCTGGGTTGCAGATTCGATCCTGGGCCCCAGTTAGGGGACATGCAGGAGGCAACCAATCAATGATTCTCTCTCATCATTGATGTTTCTATCTATCTCACCCTCTCCCTTCCTCTCTGAAATCAATAAAAATAAATAAATAAGATAAACAAACTGTGAAAAAACTATTTAAAAATAGTTTTGGATACACTTTATTTCTTTTTGAGATATATTTTTATTGATTGCAGAGAAGAAGGGAGAAGGGGAGAGAGCTAGAAACATCAATGATGAGAGAGAATAATTTATCAGCTGCCTCCTGCACATCCCCAACTGGGGATCGAGCCTACAACCCAGTCATGTACCCTGATAGGAAATCAAACCATGACCTTCAGGTTCATAGGTCAACACTCAACCACTGAGCCATGTCGGCCAGGCTAGGATACACTTTAGAACATTCCATTAGGATAGATTTTTTGGAGCTAGAAATGTTTCAAAGGGAGAAGAGCATTGCTAACTGGTAATGATTACTAAGAAGAGACAGACTAAAAGAGATATCATGAATAATACTAAGAACCTCCTACTGTTTAACCTCTGAGCTTGAGCGAGCCAGTTACCCTATCAAGGCCTTGGTTTCTTTGCCTGATCTCTGAACTAGATCAGGAGTCTGCAAATTTCCTATAAAGTGTCAGATAATAAAACGTTTTAAGCTATGTGGACCATTGTCACAATTACTCAACCCTGTTGTTGCAGCAATAGATAATGCATGAATAAATAGCATGGCTGTTCCGATGAAACCTTAGGCAGCCCTGGTCAGTGTGGCCCAGTGAGTTGGGTGTTGTCCCAAGCACCAAACGGTCACATCATAGGTAGCTCAGATTATTTTTAAAGTAGTTATTTTTGGTCTTCCAAACACATTTACAAATATGGGTTTTCAAACTTTACATGTCTTTCCTCTCTCCTTGCCACAAAGCGATTCCAAGCCTCATCCTTTTGACTTTGAGAATCACTGCCTTACAGCTTTTACTTGAAAATTTCCAGTTAGAAAGTCCCCCTAAAGCCTTACTTCTCCTTTCTGCTGGAAAAGAGCATGTTTTCCACGAACTCTGCTGTGAGAGAGGAGGCAACTTAAAGTACTTCGTGGAACAGCGTCTTCCAGGTAAGACTGGGCTGGACTTCCTGTCAGTGCCTTCTTTCTTCCTCACCGCCAGACTCCAGAGCATGCAAGGGAACAAGGATCCCTGCATTTGTCCTTCTTCCCTGGTCAGTTTGATGGCTATAATAGCTACAAGGACAAAACGTAGGGAATCTACAGTTACGGGCAGTCCGTGTAAAATGTCTTTAAATTATAGATAAGGGGAGAAAGAAATTAGCTACTTTTAGATCCATACCTGGCAATGAGCAGCCTTAAAACTTCTCCTGCAACGACATAGGGATTATAAAATGGCCCGTTCCCATATAAGTCTTTCTCTGTTAAGGAGCCTCATCAGAAAAGAGCAGAATCCTGGGGACATGAACAGGGAATGCCCACGGTAAGCCAGCATCCTTGCAGCATTTGGTCACATCATCTCTCATGTGAGCCTGTGCACAGTGTAAAGTCAGTAGACACTGTTAGCACCCTGTGGCACATGAGGAATCAGGGCCTCCAGGCTTAACCCACTTATCCAGGTCCCATAAGTACCAAGGGGGAGCTAGGACTCTAATTCAGACCTCCCTAGAAAAGCAGTTATCCATTCATTATATTAGTCTATCTCTGTCTCTCTATCTTATCTGTCTGTCTGTCTCATCTCCACATCTGCTCTCTGCAAAGCATTAAGTCACTTATGTTTGAATACTTAAAAGTTCTCTGGGAGTTAGGTGGCCAGTCAAACCAGGTTAAAAAAAAAAAAACACTCGAAAGAGAAGTTGCCCACTGGAAACCGACCAGATAATATAATCTACAATATTCTCTGTCCAATCCTTATCACAAATCCAGCTATGAGAAATGTTATTTTTGCAGGGTAGCCCGGGGGGTTGGAGGGGAGGAGGGGTAAAGTTCATGCTTTAAGTACTCCAAGTTTGACTCTTAAATCAAGCCAGAAGATTAGAGACCCTAGAAGCCACCATTTGACTTTACTGAATTGTAAAACATGTGACATTGTTACTGAGAGTTAACATAAATAACAAAAAAAGAAATAAAATATGCTTTTAAAGTTCTAAAGCAAATTCTAAAGTTTCTAAATATGAGTTAATTCTTAAAATGTCCAAATCACTGCTTCATTCCTTTGAAATAATATGAAAGAATATCATATATATTTTTGAACTCCATGATATTATCAGAATTTGCATGAATTATGACCTACAATTCTGCCTCATAAAATTATGTGCCAGCCCTGGCTGGTGTTGCTCAGTGGTTGGAACATCAGCCTTCAGACCAAAGGGTCTCAGGTTTGGTTTCCAGTCAAGGGCACATACCTGGGTTGCAGGTTTGATCCCTGGCCTGGTCAAGGTGCATGCAGAAGGTAACCAATCTATGTATCTCTCTCACATCAATGTTTCTCTCTCCCGCCCCCCCCTTCCTCTCTAAAAATCAATGGGAAAAAATATTCTTGGGGGGAAAAAATTTTCTTGGGTGAGGATTAATAACAGCAACAAAAAAAATAAAATACCTTTATGCCCCAGACTCCAGTCAAGATGGTGGTGTAGGTAAACACACTACTCACCTCCTCCCACATCCATATCAAAATTACAACTAACCTACAGAACAACCATCATTTGGAATCACCTGAAATTGATCTAAATGGAAGTTCTACAACTACAGAGTTAAAGAAGAAGCCACATCGAGACTGGTGGGAGGGACGAAGACACAAAATGGGCTGGTCCCACACCCACATGTGACAGATAAAAATCTGGAGGGATATCTGAGCCGTGGAGGGCCCCCATGAGGAGCAAGAGGTCCAAGCCCCACATGAGGGTCCCCAGCCCAGAGTTCCAGTGCCAGGAAAAGAAGTCCCCATAACTTATGGCTGTAAAAATCAGCAGGGGTTGAGCCTGAGGGAGACAGAGGCTGCTGGAGTCCCAGGTAGTTCCTCTTAAGGGGAGAGCACACACAGACTGAATTGCAAAACTGAATTACATTTCTTTAAGAAGAAAAAGAAGATAAAAAATACGAACAACAAAATGGCAATAAATACATATCTATCAACAATTGAATCTAAAAAACAAAATAAATGAACAAGCAGAGCAGAAACAGAATCATAGATACAGAGAACATTTTATTGTTGTTGGTTTTTAAATATATTTTTTATTAAATCTTTATTGTTCAGATTATTACATTGGTTCCTATTTTTTCCCACCATAACTCCCCTCCACCCAGTTCCCACCCAACCCTCCGCCCTCATTCCCCACCCACTGTCCTCATCCATAGGTGCACGATTATTGTCCAATCTCTTCCCCCACCCCCCA
>NW_005367587.1:7265603-7267009 GCF_000412655.1 Myotis brandtii
TTCCACGGAGCTGCAAACTGGATGGTCCCACTCTGACCTCTGGGCTTCCTGGCTCCTGGATCTCTAGGGAGGTGCTAATCTAGCCTTTGCCTGAGGCTATCCAGCAAAAGCCTCCCTGCAGGGCTTGGGTGGGGCAGGTCCCACGGGATCAACAGGGCGGGGCTAGCAGTTATGGCTGCTCTCAGTCTTGCCCTCAGAGGCTCTGCTTCTCAGTGTCCCGGTAATTGCTGCAAGCCCCTCAGAGAGAAAGCTGCCCTCGGGTTCCGACCGATGCCAGACAGTCCCGTTTCTCCCATATGAGTCTGGGTCCCTAGAGACTCGCCCGGAACTGGAGCTCAGAGCCTGAGACTCCCTCCCGATTGAAAACGACAACCGCCCCTCAGCCGCCAGCCGCTCCACATGCACCTCCGCACCTTAGTATTTTACTTCCGTACTGCGCCTCATCTGAGTCTCGGTATGCTTTTCTCTTTCCTTCTAGTTGTAGAATTTCCACTCCGCCGGCCTTCCTGTGGTTCTGGATGCTGTCCGTTCCATCTTTTAGTTGTATTTTTGAAGTGGATGTTTGAGGCAGCAAACTCCGGTGTTTACCTATGCTGCCATCAGTTTTTAAATATATTTGTATTGATTTCAGAGAAGGGAGAAGGAGAGAGAGATAGAAACATCAATGATGAGAGAGAATCATTGATTGGCTGCCTCCTACACACCTCCTACTGGGGATTGAGCCCACAACCTCAGCATGTGCCCTGACAGGGAATTGAACGGCAGCCTCCTGGTCCATAGGTCAATGCTCAACCATTGAGCCACACCAGCCAGGCAATCCAGAGAACACTCTGACAGCTGACAGATGAGAAGGGGGAAAGGAGGGATGGGTGAGAAAGGTGAAGGGATTAAGCAGTACAAAATGGAGAGAAAAAAAAGAAGTACAAAATGGCTGTTACAGAATAGTAATGGGGATGTAAAAATACAGCGGAGGGTTACAGTCAATAGTAGCCTAATAACTATGTATGGTGTCAGATGGGTTTGAGATTTATTGGAATGATCACTTATTAAGTTATGTAATGTCTAATCGCTGGGATATACACCTGGAACTAATATAATAATGTATGTCAACTGTAATTGAAAATAAAAACTTTATGCCTCATAAAAATATGTCTCTGAATTTGAAACAATGTAGCTGAAAATTACACTGTTCCCATTAGTAGTACTCTTGTTAAGATTATATAAATTTTTATTAATTTCTACAGAAAATACTAAGAAAAGGGTAATATGCTAATAAGACCAGGAGATGTGCTTCAGGACAAAGCCATGGTGGCAGGGCAGAGGCAGAGGCGGATTGGTGCGATCAGGCCAGGAGGGGAGGGCAGTTGGGGGTGATCAGGCCAGCGGGGTGGGGGGAAGTTAGGGTG
>NW_005367587.1:7267184-7273164 GCF_000412655.1 Myotis brandtii
GGGGAGGGCAGTTGGGGGTGATCGGGCGGGGGGGGGGGGCAATTGGGGGCAAGCAGGCTGGCAGACAGAGTGGTTAGGGGCAATCAGGCAGGCAGGCAGATGAACAGTTAAGAGCCAGTGGTCCCGGATTGAGAAAGGGATGTCCAACTGCCGGTTTAGGATCCTGTGGGATCGGGCCTAAACCAGCAGTCGAACATCCCCTGAGGGATCCCAGATTGGAGAGGGTGCAGGCTGGGCTGAGGGACAACCCCCACCCCCACCCCACCGTACATGAATTTCATGCACCGGGCCACTAGTTTCTACAGAAAATATAAAAATTAGAGTGGAGCCCTCAGTGGTGTGGCTCTGTTCGTTGAGCAATATTGCCTGCACCAAAAGGTCACAGGCTGGATCCCCAGTAGGGGGTATGCAGGAGACAGCTGATTGATGTTTCTCTCATTGACACTTCTCTCCCACCCCCCCCTCTTTCTCTCTTTCTCTCTCTCTCTCTCTCTCGCTTTCCCTTCCTCTCTCTCTAAAATCAATTTTAAAATCTTTAAAAAAAAAAAAAGGTATAAATACTCCTTGACTTAAGATGGGGTTGTGTCCCAATAAAGCCATCATAAATAGAAAAAAAAAGTGACAAGAACAGAGTGACCACTAGCTTGAATGGACAGGGAGGTATACTAGTATAAGAAGGGTAGCCAGCTGGTGTAGCTCAGTGCTTGCTCGTCCACCCATGAACCAGGAGGTCCCAGTTCGATTCTAAGTCCAAGCACATGCCTGGGTTGTAAGCTTGATCCATGGGAGGTGTGCAGGAGGCAGCCAATTGATGATTCTCTCTCATCATTGATGTTTCTATCTCTCTCTCCCTCTCTCTGAAATCAATAAAAACATTTTTTTAAAAAGAGTAAAAATATAGGTAAATATCTGAAATATCATCTGGCCACACTTGTATTTTTCAGAATTTACATGGGTTTTTAGATGCCTTGCTTATACAATTTTTCATCTATCATTATCATCCCATCAACTGAAATAAGTTTGCAAATTTACTTTCTACTTCTAACCCCAATTTTCTCAACTGAGTTATTTCTCTCTACTCTGGCCCTAAGTTTCCACAAATACCAAGGATCCTGGGACTTGAAAGTATAAACTAAACCTAACTCACCAAATCAGGGCACCTGATCATCTTCATTAAGGAAAGTGGAATTGTAACAACCTCTAATCAATAAATACATGAGGGCAGGTCTTTATATAAAGTAACATTTATACAGCATTATTTATATTGGCAAAAAATTGGAAACAACCTAAATGCTCAGTAATAGAGAATTGTTTAAAAAGAGTAAGATCGTATGCCCTAACTGGTTTGGTTCAGAGGATAGACTAGAGTGTCGGCCTTCAGACTGAAGGGTCCCAGGTTGATTCTGGTCAAGGGCATGTACCTTGGTTGCGGGCACATCCCCAGTAGGGGGTGTGCAGGAGGCAGCTAATCGATGTTTCTCTCTCATCGATGTTTCTAACTCTCTATCTCTCTCCCTTCCTCTCTGTACAAAAAAAAAATCAATAAAATATATATTTTTTAAATAAAATAAAAAATAAAAAGAGTAAGATCACATGATAAAATTCTATGCACTGTTAAATGTCAAGTTGTAGGAGAATATGTGGTAATATAGGGAAATACAATAAAAATAATAAAGGAAGTATGGCCTGTGCAGTCAACATTTTAAAAAGCACACATTGAATAGAGGCTATAACAAAAAGCTGGAAAGTTCCTCACCGGAGTGTTACAAGGGATCTCTGTGTGGTAGAATTATGATTGGGATTATCAATAATCATTATTTTCTTTCCATATTTTCAACTTTTTTCTACAATGCTCATATGTGTTTTCATAATCAGAGAAATAATGTTATTTTAAAAACTAAAAGCACTTACTGAGCTTATGATTTGTGCACCACGTATATACTATACCTCAATAAAAAGAGTTTAAAAAAATAAACAAAAGCAGAGATCTTCAACAATGAGAATCAAAAGGAAAAGAAACATCTGAGATCGTCTCAGCCCTGATCGGCTTCCTTGCTCAATAAAGAAATGTTTTGTACTAATTAAATTTCCTGGCTGTCCCAGAGAAAATGTGCTTCTTATTTTTCTTTTAATTCTCAGATATTAATGTGCTTAATAAAAGTATTTGGCAAATCAAAGGGGAGATTTGCTACAATTGTACTGTCTCTCCACAGTTGACTGCAGAAACAGGAAGTAACCTGAATATGTCATACAGGTTATGAGAGTCTTGGTTCACAGGTTAGCTGAGTCATTAAGAGCCAGTTGGGTGAAAATCTGGTCTGACTACCTGTCCTGGACTTCATAGCTCCTGACTCCACCCTCTGTCTCTGGGCTCTGGGCTGGCCATGTGGCAGCCCCACCTTCTCACGTGGGCTTGCAGAGCAGATGAGGCAGAGTAATTAATGGTGCTCAGAAGGAGGAATGGCACTTTACTGAGGCATGACGAGTGCAGAATTATGAAAGATAGGAACGCTTCTGTCATTGCTGAATCTGGGTCGAATTCCACTATAACCACCTTTTTCTTCTTCTTATGTCTAAACCAGTTATCTTTAGCTTCAAGAGGGGGTTTTAAAGGGGTTTGCCATCCTCTGTTATCTTCTGTTTGGCTTTAGGATTACTGTGTAACCAGAGTAGTAGAAGGGGGATGAGTCCTGTAATTTGTGCTGAGAACCATAACCTGGTTAACATTCTTTATTTAAACTGAATTTATTGGGGTGACATTGGTTAATAAAATTATATAGGTTTCGGGTGTACAATTTTATAGTACATCGTCTGTATATTGTGTTGTACGTTCACCACCCCAAATCAAGTCTCCTTCCATCACCACTTATCCCCCCTGTGCCCTCTTCTACCTCCCCCAACTGGTTAATATTCTTTTAAACTATCTCTGACATTGAATCTTCAGGGAAAGCCTCAAAATTACATCCTGCATCTCTAGATCTCGGATTTAAGCCATCTTTAATTTGTTCATTCATTCATTCATTCCACTATTTTTTGAGTGGCTGGAATGTGTAAGACACTATGCTAGGCTCAGAGGAGGAAATGGTGAACAGATACAGTCTGCCTATGAAGCGTATGGTGTAGATAGGCATACAGACCAAAAAACAAAAGCAAAATAAGCAATCAAAAAAGGCAAAACAGGCCATTACAATACACTGTGGTAAGAGCTCTGATAAAAAAATTGCAATTATGAAGTGCTGTAGGAGTAAGCAGCAGAGACATACAGGTGGCGGTTGGGGGTGGGGAGACAGCGTTGTGTGTGTCCCAAGGGCTTAAATCTTGTATTAATTTGCTAGAGTTGCCAGGACAAAATACTACAGACCTGGTGGTTTAAACAATAGACATTTGTTTTCTAACAATTGTGGAGGCTATCTGTCTGAGCTCAATGTGCTGGCAGGGCTGGTTTCTTCTGAGGCCTCCCTCTTTGGCTTGTAGATGCCATCTTCTCCCTGTCTTCACGTGGCCTTTCTTCCCTCTGCATGTTTGTATTCTAATTGCCTCTTTTTATAAGGACACCGATCATATTGGATGAAGGCCCACCCTAGTGACCTCACCGTAACTTAATAGCCTCTCTAAAGACCACGTGTTCAGTCACATTCTGAAGTGCCAGGGGCTAGGACTTCACCACATAGATTTTGAGAGGGGAGACACTTCAGCCCATAGCAAGCCTGAAAGGTAACGAAGAATTAGCCAGCAAAATGGAAGCACAGGGAAGGGTTTTCATCATGAGCAGAAGCAGAGAGAAAGGCAACCTAGGAAAAGTTAGCAGGAACCAAATCAGAAAGAGCTTGTGAGCCATGTTAAAGACTGAGAACTGTATCCTACGGACCATGGAACCCTATTAAAGGGTTTTAATTAAGAATACAATGTGATCAGCCCAGCCAGTGTGGCTCAGTGATTGAGCATTCTCCCATGAACCAGGAGGTCACAGTTCAATTCCTGGTCAGGTCACATGCCTGGTTTCAGGCTCCATCCCCAGTGGGGGATGTGCATGAGGCAGCCAATCCATGATTCTCTCTCATCATTGATGTTTCTCTCTCTCTCTCTCTCTCCCTCTCCCTCCCTCTCTGAATTCAATTAAAAATTATACTTTTTTAAAAAAAAGAATACAATGTGATCGAATTTACTTTGTTGCTGTTGTTAATTCTCACTGGAGGAAATTTTTCCTTTGATATTTAATTGTTAGAGCGAGTGAAAAGGAGGGGGAGAGACTGGGAGAGAAACATTGATGTGAGAGACACATCAATTGGTTGTCTCCTATATGTGTCCTCTTTCTAAGACCAGGGGAGACATATCCATCATGCCTTGCTAGCAGGAAGTAGCTGTGCTTATCATAAGAGAGCATGAGTGGGGTGGGGGGAGGTTGGGGGTTAATGGGGGGGATGAGGACACACTTGTAATACCTTAACCAATAAAGAAATTAAAGATTAAAATAAAAACATAAAGCACATATGTAAAAAAAAAAACCCTATTTGTTCTTATTTTCTCTTCTCCACAAATTGTGTAACTGACCTTGTTTCTGTCTTTGCTTTGGCTCCAAGGACCTTAAAAGCCAAATCTGCAAGCTTGCCTCTGGCAGCTAACCCCACCTTAGAGAAGTCAGCATTTAGTCTAATCACCTCACCATGGCTTTATTTTTTTTTTCTTTCTTACTCTTATTTTTTTCCCCTCCTCCAGTCCCAGTTTCCTCAATTACATATGGTACAAGTGTATCTTGTGGCTGTGTTTTAAGCACACAGGCAAGCTGATTTAAATCCTTTTTAGAATATCTCAGGATGGAAACAATCAATTCAAGATGGAAAATCGAAGGTCGTGATTAGTGTTGTGTGAGTTATATTTAAACCCAGATAGGTAAGGAATGATAACCAAAGCCAAATAAGGATTCTGTTTGCAATTTCAAAACCGGCTTCAGTTGTTCAACAGGTTTATCAATTCTGACCTGCTTCCTGACTCATTCCTAGTCACTACCCATGACAGAGATTGGCAAGGCTCTGGCTTCTCACAGGTGATGGGAGTGCCCTGCCTTTGTAAGCTGTTTGTCTCTCTAGAATCCAGCCATTTTCAGTGTAAAAATACAGAAAATATAGGCCCAGCTAAATCTGTATGAAGAAAAGAAGAAAAATATTCTTACCATTCTTGCATATGTGGAACTATATTTTATCATTAGTGAGACACAACTAGGCAAAGTGATAGACTAGATTTTTCTTTATTTTGATTACTTAATACCATTTAAACTGGTGGTTAAGTTTTATGATTAACAAGCACTGTGAAACCAAACTGATCCTCAGTTTCCTCAACTGCAAAATGGAGAACTTGACCAAGACATGCTCAGCCAATGACCTTCAAGGACTCCATAAAACTGCATTGGAAGTTGCCTCTTCTCCCAATAAGAAAATGGTGAGACCTGTGAATTTTCTGGGCAGATGCTGTGCTTGATAATCTAGGACAATGATGGCGAACCTATGACTCATTTTTTGGGTTGATTTTTCTTTGTTAAATGGCATTTAAATATCCTATTTAATAATAGACAAAGATGGTAATTAACCGTACCTCCAACATGCTTCCCATTGGCTAATCAGGGAGATATGCAAATTAACTGCCAACCAAGATGGCGGCCGGCAGCAGGCAGCTGAAGCAAACAGGAGGCTTGCTTGCTCCAGTGACGGAGGAAGCCAAGGTTCCCCGCCTGCCGCTGCCGGCCTCTGAGCTTGCACTCTAAGCAACTATATTGCAATTATAGAAGCTAAACAAAACCCAGAAACCTGCTTTCAGCCGTCAGAGCTGGAGTGAGCAGGACCGAAACAATGTTTCAATTATATAACCCAAACAAACCCAGATCCCTGCTTTCAGCAGCAGAGGTCTCAGAGCTGGAGCCGAGCCTCAGAGCTAAAGCCGGCTCTCAGCTCCAGTGACAGCCATAGAAGGTAAATAAATCCCAGAA
>NW_005367587.1:7274125-7275823 GCF_000412655.1 Myotis brandtii
CTCTCCACCGCACTTCCATCAACCCGGCATGCCTAAAAAAATATCCTCGGAAAATGGAAAAATATCCTTGGGTGAGGGTTAAAAAAAAAAAAGAAAAGAAAAGAAAAGAATTTAGAATGGATTTGATAGATGATAGGAAGTTCCCAAGTTATGGAGCAACAATTTTTTTAAGGTTTATGAGGAAGAGTTTGGTATTCAAGAAGTACTAGAAGGGTAGACGCTGCCAGAAAATGTCAGCAATAATCCAGTAACAAAGTGATGAAAGATTTGATAGAGCAGTACTGAAAAAAAAAAAAAAAAAGCAGGGAAGCGTGAATTTGAGAGAACTTGTGAAATCATAACTGCCAGTGTATTTGAGTAATTTCTAGCAATATTGCCTCTGGGTTTCTGTTTTAAGTTGGAGATTTCCAGCACCTCAGAAGTATTATGCCAAGACATAATTATTCAGCTTAATGTAAGTTTGGGGTTGCTAATGCTCTGTTTAAGTCTTTAGAATGCCCACTATAAGAATAGAGTATCTCTAAATATCAGTGGATGTAAAATAACGACATATTTAATGTCCAGCTCTGCATTGATCCAGGGTGGATGGATCAATGTAGAGAGGTTAAAAGAAAATAACACAGAAGGCAGAGACTCCACTTGTTATAGAGAAATATTGATCAGTTTGGCTTTTGATTGATGATGGGATAGTGCTGTGACAATCATCTGTCCCCTGCTGATTACAGAGCTTCACCTGCCCAGACACAGAATTCTCAGCTGGAATTGGTGGCATGGCCATTGAGCTAAGACAGACTGCTTTTAAGGACTGGAACATTATGTCCCCAGTTGGATGTTCTACAACATGAACCTAGAATTGATTTACATCTAACTCAATATGAATAGTATGTGTTACCAATGTCTGCATTAGCTCTTTCCTTGGCCTTTTTTCATTGTAAAAATGACTTTCATGTAGCAATGGACTGCTTGTCCAGATTTCTACCTTTTCACCTCCTTACTGCATCTATAAGCTTAGCACACAAACATTGTAAGTTGCTGGGCCACTAAATTTAATGCACACAAGAATCACCTAGGGAGCTTTTTTTTTTTCAAAAACCAAGATGGCGGCATAGGTTCACGCAGGAGTTTGCTGCCTCGAACAACCACTTCAAAAATACAACTAAAAGACGGAATGGACATCATCCAGAACCACAGGAAGGCTGGCTGAGTGGAAGTTCTACAACTAGGAGGAAAGAGAAATTCATACCGAGACTAAGAGGAGGCGCAGTGCTGAAGTAAAATACTGAGGTGCAGAGTGCATGTGGAGAGGGCTGGCGGCTGAGGGCGCGGTTGTCTGTTTTAATCGGGAGGGAGCCTCAGATTCTGAGCTCCAGATCCGGGCAAGTCTCTAGGGACCCAGACTCAAACGGGAGAAGCGGGACTGTCTGGCTTCGGTCGGAACTCGAAGGCAGCTTTCTCTCCGAGGTTTGCAGCGGTAGCTGGGACTCTGAGTGGCAGAGCCCCTGGGGACGGGACCGAGAGCAGCCATAACTGCTCGCTCCACCTGCCCTGTTGATCCCCTGGGACCCGCCCCGCCCAAGCCCTGCACAGAGGCATTTGCCGGATAGCCTCAGGCAAAGGCTAGATTAGCACCTCCCTAGAGATTCAGCACAGAAGCTCTCCCACTGCAGATACAGCTGACTCTCATAGCCAGTTAGCCTG
>NW_005367587.1:7277578-7337961 GCF_000412655.1 Myotis brandtii
GGGCGGAGGGTGGGGTGGGAACTGGGAGGAGGGGAGTTATGGGGGGAAAAAGAGGAACAAATGTAATAATCTGAACAATAAAGATTTAATTAAAAAAAAAAGAATCACCTAGGGAGCTTTTTAAAAATGCAGATTCCAGGGCTCACCCTAGAGATTGCAATTTAATAAATGTGGGTGGGGCTGAGGAATTTGCATTGAACAAGCATCCCAGGGGATTCTGGTGTAGGTGGTCCCCAGATCCTATGCTGGGAAGCACTGCTACGTTGACCCAGTGTGGACGAAAGGAGCCACATGCTAACCTGACAAGCTCATGGGAGGCCTGCGTGGCAGTCTTGCAAACTCAGAGACCTAAAATAACCACAAAAGATGGTCTGAGAACTAAATATTTAACTACAAACAGGTTATAGTGGGTAGTCATGTCCTAGGCTGATATTTTCCCTGACAAAGATCAACTTAGATCTTTACTGAGCCCATTTGCCTTTTTGCCTCTAAGATAACATATCTGGGTAACGTGTCTGGGTAACTTGTAACTTCCTTCTCTACCCCTCTGGGCACAACAAATGGCACCAGGACATTCCATCATTGTTATTCTTATCAAGTTAATTGTCAACTGTTAATTATGTTAAACTATCCTGTATCCATCTGTGTAAAAGAAGCACGTGTCCATCATTTCCCTTTTTACCCTATCTGAGAGGTTTCCCCTGCTTTGCTTTATCCCACCTCCTTAATCTATCACCAATGGGTTTCATGTAACCCACCTATGTCCCTTTCCTTTGATTGCTATGTAAAGGGTGTCCCAAAATTCACGCAAGAAGTAATTTTGATAGAAAACACAGGTTTATAACTAAAAATTGTAAAGTTTTTATTGATTCATAAAGTATACAGTATAGGGTTATGTATGGAATAGCATATTGGGTAAATGGCCTCCATGGCTTTGCTGGCACATATGCAATCTTTTGTTAAAATTTTCCATGACCGTTTTTGCATAAATGTGGCTGAATTTCGATGAGGCTCATTTTCATCTTGATGGCTTGGTTAATCGACAAAATTATCACATTTGGGGTTCAGAAAATCTACGAGTGATTGTTGAGAAACAAGTGCATCTACATCGTGTCACTGTTTGGTGCGGATTTTGGGTTGGAGGCGTCATCAGACCATTCTTCGAAAATGCGGCTGCTCAGGCAATAACAAAAGAGTGCGTATGTGCCAGCAAAGCCATGGAGGCCATTTACCCAATATGCTATTCCATACATAACCCTATACTGTATACTTTATGAATCAATAAAAAATTTACAATTTTTAATTATAAACCTGTGTTTTCTATCAAAATTACTTTTTGCGTGAATTTTGGGACACCCTTTATAAATACAGATGTAACCCTCCATTCTCTGGAGCATTATCTCAATTCATTGAGATGCTGCTTCCCAGCATATGTCGACAGTTTGGGTCAATTAAATTCACAAAAATTATTTACAGGTCTGAATTCTTTTTTTACGTTAACACCAGCCACACAATTAAGCCAGGTCAAAGTCAAACTCATACATTAACATTGATCAAGATACCTTTGAGAGCATGGCCCAATGTTCCTGTGTGAACCCATTTATCCCAGGGCACGAGCATGACAAAATCACGCTAGGAGACACCTATGACCCCAGTGCATATTTCTACAAGGACAGAATCTTCACCCCAGGGAGAGGCACGGTAACTTTGATTGCATAACAGTACTCCACCCTGGCATTTATTGTTAGTCATAAAAATTGACAGCCAACTCCAAAGTCGCCAGGTCACTTGATCAGTATCCAGGGTAGGTAAACTCCTACAATTGCCTTCTCTGTCCCCTCAAAGTGCAAAAGCATAACTCCACTCAGGGACCAGGCTACTGAGCCAATATTTGAATGATCCCCGAGGCCATTCAAAGGTTTCTGCATTGTTCTGAGAGTCCCCAAAAGCGACTGTGGCTGTTGAGATCAGCAGTTCCTTTGTCCTGTGGAGAAAGAGGAGGAGATGAGGCTGCTGCGCTCACTTTTGAAGTGGAAGAACCTGCAGAGTGTTGAAAGGTTTATTCTTGAAGGATCTTTGACAACATCATTGTTTCTATAACTCTCCAAACTATCCTCACACCCTCATCCTTAGTATGTTAGCACCCAGAGCAGCGGTTCTCAACCTGTGGGTCGCGACCCCTTTGGGGGTCGAACGACCCTTTTACAGGGGTCGCCTAAATACATCCTGCATATCAGATATTTACATTACGATTCATAACAGTAGCAAAATTACAGATATGAAGTAGCAACGAAAGTAATTTTATGGTTGGGGGTCACCAGAACATGAGGAACTGTATTAAAGGGTCTCGGCATTAGGAAGGTTGAGAACCACTGACCCAGAGGGTGTCCTGGGGCAGGCACAGCATGCAGACTTATTGACTTTAGCTACTTTAATCCCACCTTCATTCTCAGCACATCTGCATAAGCTTCATTGAAGTTAGCCATGTGACCACTGGGGAGATTAGGTAAGGATCACCTGGACTAGGTGGTGAACAGAGAAATGGGCCGTGGCCTTGAAAAAAGGTTGGAGGCCTATGTATGAAAGGGCCTGACTTGGGAAGTTCACAGGAAGAAGTCAGGGATTTTCTGTAACCAGAGCTGAACCAAAGTCTTAAGACAACTTGTGACCACTTGAGTGAGCACCAGTCATCCACATTTGCTGTTCTCAATACATGGATGGGGACATTCCATGGACAGCCATCTGCACAGCACCCCTTAGATTATCTAGCAAGATACCTACATATCTCCAAGAATTGTCAAGCACCTGCCAAACATTACAATGAATGAAACACCTTTCTATGTAGTAATGTAGAATATCCAAAATATACAGTTAGGGGTAAAGCAAAGTATATAATAGTTTATGTAGTAGGGTACCATTTATAAAAGAAAAGTATATGCTCACATGTATATATGTTGGTGTATCATTAATTATTTACATACTAGAGGCCTGGTGCATGAAATTCGTGCATGGGGGAGGGAGGGTTCCCTTAGCCCAGCCTGCATCCTCTCCAATCGAACAGCCCTCTCACAATCTGGGACTGCTGGCTCCTAACCCTCACCTGCCTGCCTACCTGATCACCCCTAACTGCCTCTGCCTACCTGATTGCCCCCAACCACCTCTGCCTGCCTGCCTCATCATCCCTAACTGCTCCCCTGCTGACCTGACTCCCCCCAACTGCTCTTCCCTGACAGCCTGATCACCCCTAACTGCCTCTGCCTCGGCCCCCACCACCATGGCTTTGTACGGAAAAAAGTCAAACGTCTGGAAGATGGCCAGTTGACCTGGTCTAATTAGCATATTACCCTTTATTAGTATAGGTAGATTATATAGGATAGGATTGCTTAAATGGGGGGAAAGCCTTTTTCAGCAGGAGGAGATGCTCTTTGTAGACAAAAATACATAATCCCTATATCTGACTGATAGCCAGCCATATGCACTGTTCTGCCAAACCAGTTATTAAAAAAATTGAACCACTCTCTTACACCTTACACTAAACAGCTATTGCCCTTAAAACCCCTCCTCAGCCCCCACCTTAGGTTCTGCCTTCGCAGTTCACCCAGATTTGGTTCTGATTGGTCGCTTTCTATGCCAGTCAGCGTCAAAAGCTCCACCTCCTAAGCAGCCATTGGCTCTTCTGGGAAATCCAGAAGGCCCTGCTGACAGCCATCTCTCTCTCCAGGCCTATCTCCGGGCCTGATCCTCAGCCTCCGCAGCAGCTGCGGATCAGGCCCCACCTCTCTCTCTCTCCGGGCCTTGCCAGCAGCCACGGAGGCTGTGGATCAGGCCCTGCCTCTCTCTCCAGGCCTCTCTCTCCACAGCCGCTGAGGCAGAGGCAAGGTCTCGTTAGGCTTCCACCCAGCCTGGGCCAGAGTCAGCTGCCGTGTCTGCTTCGCCCCCCTCCTGCTACCCACCCCCCTGCCATCCCCCTTCCCACCTGCCGCCAACCTTGCTGTAATAGGAGCCTGTGGGCCACAGGGGAGGGACCAAGAGGTGCTCCATGCACTTCCTGGTGACCAGTCGTCCATCTGGTCATTTAGGTCATGATGGCCCTAGGCTATTATTAGTATAAATCTGTATGTGTAAAGAATGTCTCTGCCCAGCCAGCATCTCTCAGTGGCTGAGCATCAATCTATGAACCAGGTAGTCATAGTTAAATTCCCAGTCAGGGCATATGCCGGGGTTGCAGGCTCGATCCCCAGTGTGGGATCCCCCCCCCCCCCGAGTGCACAAATTGGGGTGCCTGGCCAGCCTGGATGAGGGGCTGATGGCTGTTTTCAGGCTGCCTGCACCCCCTTTAGGGTGGGTGTCCCCACCGAGTGCCTGGCCAGCCTGGATGAGGGACTGATGGCTGTTTTCAGGTTGCCTGCCCCCCCTTTAGGGTGGGTGTCCCCACCGAGGGCCTGGCCAGCCTGGATGAGGGGCTGAGGGCTGTTTTCAGGCAGGCCAAGCCTGCAACTGAAGCTCCCAGTCTCTCCTTTATTTCTTTTTTTTTATTATTCTGGGATTTATTTACCTTCTGTAATTGAAACTTAGTTTTGGCTCCCGCTCTGAGGCCGGCTGGCTGAAAGCAGGTATCTGGGGTTTGTTTAGCTTCTATAATTCCAACATTGTTGCTTAGAGTGCAGCTCAGAGCCGGGCCGCGGCAGGCGGGGAACCTTGGCTTCCTCCATCACTGGAGCAAGCAAGCCTCCTGTTCGCTTCAGCTGTGTGGCTGCCGGCCGCCATCTTGGTTGGCAGTTAATTTGCATATTGCCCTGATTAGCCAATGGGAAGCGTAGTGGAGGTATGGTTAATTACCATGTTTGTCTATTATTAGATAGGAATATATATTTAAAATAATAAAAATATCTCTGAAGACCAGGAGAAGCTGGTGAGTAGAGTGGGAAAGAAATAGAGTGGTTAAACTCTCTCATTCCTTTTGAACACTTTTATCATATGTATATGTTACATATTCCAGAAATTGAATAAAATAATACAAATAAATATTCACAAACAAAAAAATTTTACTTTTAGATAAGTTGCCTGCAGACACCCTCATACATGGACAAAAGGGGGAAATACAATATTGTTTATAACAGTAAAAAACTAGAAACAATCAGCCCTAACCGGTTTTGCTCAGTGGATAGAGCGTCAGCCTGCGGACTCAGGGGTCCCAGGTTCGATTCCGGTTAAGGGCATGTACCTTGGTTGCGGGCACATCCCCAGTGGGGGGTGTGCAAGAGGCAGCTGGTCGATGTTTCTCTCTCATCGATGTTTCTAACTCTCTATCCCTCTCCCTTCCTCTCTGTAAAAAATCAATAAAATATATTAAAAAAAACTAGAAACAATCAAAATCTTCATCAATAGGGGAATAAGTATGTAAAATATGGAATAGCATATAAAAGATAGAGCAAGTAGAGATGATAGATCTATCATAAAATAAAGTTAAAGGAAATTAATTAGATTGATCTGAGTATAAACATGGAGTGACAAAACATGTTAAGTATTTAAAAGCATATTATACAATGTATTAGAGGCCTGGTGCACAAGATTTATGCACCCGGGGGGTCCCTCAGCCCAGCCTGCATCCTCTCGGAGCCCGTGAGCCCTTGGGAGATGTCTGACTGCCAGCTTAGGCCCAAGCCATCAGTTGGACATCCTTAGCGCTGCCACAGAGGCAGGAGAGGCTCCTGCCACCGCCGCTGCACTTGCCAGCCGTGAGCCCGGTTTCTGGCTAAGCAGCGCTCCCCCTGTGGGAGTGCACTGACCACCAGGGGGCAGCTCCTGTGTTGAGCATCTGCCCCCTGGTGGTCAGTGTGCATCATAGCAACTGGTCCTTTCACCATTCAGTCAATTTGCATATTAGGGCTTTTATTATATAGGATGTCTAGCATAAGATTTAGCTAGATTTTTTTTTAACATACTAAGTCAAAATATAAAAATAGGCTAGAAGGATACCAAACTCAAACTGTAGTGGGGGGGAGGCAGGGTGGTGTTGTAATAATTTATTTCTTAAAAACAACTACCAGAAAAGATAGAAAGTAAAATGACAAAATGTTAAAAGTTTGAATTCTGGCTAACAGGCATATAAGTGTTTGTTGCTTTATTCTTTGTGTTTTTCTATATTTTAAACAGCTCTAGAAATGTAAATAAATGTAAAATACAATTATCCAGCCATGGCTTTTTACTTTCTTTATAAAGAATTTTTTTACTTTCTTTATAAAGGCGAGTAAATTCTAAACATTCGGTCTTGACATTATTAATAAGTAATCCTTTAAAAAACAAAATTTGTGTAAAAGGTTTTCGGGAAACTCTGGCTGTGGCTTCAGATTCCACTGCTCAGATGCAGCAGGATGGAACCATCGTGAGAGAATGCAGGGAGTGTGACTCCTGCCAAGGCATGACTCCTGGTGCACACCCACTATTCACCCTCAGTCCCTCGTTCCTCTGAATTCCTGTTAGCTACTCTGTTGAGGAAGCAGGAAGACTTGTCTCAAGGCATCCACATTTTCCTGTGCCCTTTGCTCTTTAAGAAAAATAAAACATTCTGTAGGCGGAGCTTGTGAACAACACCTTCTTTAAAAACAGGAGTCTCCACGCTTACCTGACCACTTCAGTTCCAGTATCCTGCCCAGCAAAGAAGCAATTAGCCAAAATGATGCCTGGAGGTTTAACTAAAGCCAAACCTGCCACTCCAGAAGTTCAGGAGATTGCTAATGAGGTGAGTGATGCAACCCATGGAAAGGTTTGATCCAAAATCTTAGTTCCTAGGTTGGCCCTGGGTGATGTGGGTGAACGTGAAAATCAGAACACTGGGAAATGTGTAGTTTTGTTCAGGCTTTTTTACAACTGAAAGTCTTTTTAGATGAAACCTCTGATAACCCCAATTGTGAGAATGATCTGGAGCAAGCCATGTCCCTTCTCTGGGACTCGGTTTCCCCATTTGTAAAAGAAGAATTTTTTATTGGATGATCTCTAAAGCCTTTACAATGTATGATTCTAGGATTTCTAACTGATGAAACTTTTTTAATCTCACCAAGTGGAGTCAATGTGTAATTAAAGTCTGAGGTTATTAACAATTTGATAAACTAGACTTCAAACTCACTGCAGAGAAATATTTTTAAATGGTTGAATGGAGAACAACATTGTAAAGGCAATCCACTTACAAATTTCCTACAAACTTGGCCAAGTAGACAATGTCTTAGTCTTTTAGTATTTAGAAGTTGGAAAACTAGTAGAAAAGAGAAGTGGAATAGTCTATGGTGATTCTGAAATTGATCATGGTGAAAACAGAACTCTAAATGCTTTTTAGCAAGTTGATATGTTTTTTTCTAAGTGTTTGATTAGCTATCCCCCATATAATAAAAGTGATTATATTGCATATTTTATGAAAAGAAAAATATATAAATTACTATTTTAGGATTGTATCATTTTCTATTTTCTTGTATCATTCTTTCTTTCTTTGCCTCTTTGATGCTTCATTCTATGACACTGTTGGGCCAACAAGATCAGCTTCTTGTGTAAGTGGAAGAGATGGGGTCCCCTATGTTAGAGCCCTGAAAAGCTCTCTAAGAGATCAGATGCCTGGAATTCTACCATTCATTCTTTGGAGCTCAATATTTCTCTTCGAAGAGTCCTTTTGAAAAATACATGCCTTGGAGCTTTCTTTTTCTTGGAGATGATAATATTAAGTCATTGATACTTTCACTTGAATCCCTGTATAGGGTCAGTATTCTCAAACTTGAATGAGCACATGAATCACCTTGGGGGCTTGTTAAAATGCAGATTCTGGCTCAAGTAATTCTGGGATGAGCCTGATAGTCTGCATTTACAACCAGCTCCCAGGTGAGGCCCATGCTGCTGCCCAGGACTTCACTGGCCTGCAGGACCAGAGATCCACAGTATCCTAAGAGAACTATGAGAGATGGGCTTTCTAAACTCAAAGTGCTGCCAAAAGCTTCTCAATTTCATTTGTGAGATGAAGATAACATCTCTTGCCCTGCCGATCTCAGAGCTGGAAGGACTAAATGAGATAACTTGCATAAAAATTACTTGAAAACAAGAAATAAATAGCATAGGTGAGGCGTCACAATTTCTTACTTCAAATTTTTGCCTGAAATCAGCCCTGACCCTGGAAAATCCCTATGAGACTCTTCAAGGATCAGAACTGTAAGGGGTTGGGGGATAACAGAGATTTAAAATATAGAGGATGCAGAAAATTTTAATGATTTTTAAAATTTTATTTATTTTTAATTTTTTAAATATATTTTTCTTGATTTTAGAGAGGAAAGGAGAGGGAGAGAGAGATAGAAACATTAATGCTGACAGAGAATCATTGATTGGCTGCCTCCTGCACGCCCCACACTGGGGATTGAGCCCACAGCCTGGGCATGTGCCCTAACAGGGAATCAAACCATGACCTCCTGGTTCATAGGTCTATGCCCAACCACTGGGCAATTTTAATGATTTTTAAAAGCCTGTCTTGGTTAGCAGCATTTTTTTTTTTAAAGAAGAAGCTATCAGAAGGCTTTATGGTTAATAACACCCATCTGGTGCTCACTTCAGCAGCACATATACTAAAATTGGAACGATACAGAGATGATTAGCATGGCCCCTACACAAGGATGACACGCAAAGTCATGAAGCGTTCCATATTTTTTTTTAAGAAAAAAAAATAACACCCATCTGTGAGCCAGGTCTTAAATGATAAATTTAATTTGAAAGTGTGTTTCTTATTGCACATCTCAGGCTCCAATCTTGTCAGAGAGTAGAATGAGAGAGAGGTATTTACAGTAGCTACATCACCCCAGAAAGGTACTTTGCAGTTTTGTTTTGTTTTGTTTTGTTGTTGTTTTTTAATATATTTTTATTGATTTCAAAGAGAGAGAGAGAGACATCAATGATGAGACAGAATCACTGGTGGGCTGCCTCCTGCACACCCCCCACTGGGGACCGAGCCCGCAACCCGGGCATGTGCCCTAGACCAGAATTGAACCCAGGACCCTTCAGTCCCCAGGCCAACGCTTTATCCACTGAGCCAAACCAGCCAGGGTAGTACTTTGCGTTTTAAAAGCTTTCTCCTCCATTCAACTTCTCATTTGATCTTTAAAACCTCTGGGGCAGGGAGGAAAGGCATCGTGCCCATTTTTCAGAAGAGAAAACTGAGATTCAAAAATGTTAATAACCACCTTGTGAAGAAGCTAGCCTATCTCCAGATATTTGACTGCCTTTTCTATCCTATAGTGGCAGAAACACGGAGAAGTACACGGGGTGAGGGAGATGCCCTGGGGAGATAGCATGTGGCAAATTTGCTTCTCTGTGCAAGCAGCAGGCCTCAGATTTAAATCAATATGAGATATGGATATCAATGACTCTTTTCTTTAATATCTCTCCTGTGTCAGTGCTGTATTTTAGATTATAGAAGGTACAGAAGGACTGTAAGACATGGCTCCTGCCCTCAAGGAGTTTCCAGTCGATTTAGGGAAATCAAGATATCTGGAACATATAAAACAATCTCCAGTTAAGTACTTTTTTATAATCATAGGATTTGGACCAGGAACAACATTAGAGATTGCTTGTCAAACCTCCTTACTTTCAGGTGCATAATTACTGTGTGGTAGTTCAGCTTCTCAGGTGTTAAACTGCCTATTATCCTTTATCTTCCCTCTCTCACAGGAGAGAGCCTTAGGGAACAATTTCTGATTATGTGTTGGAAGATAGAGGAACAGTCCATTCCGAAGCACTTTATAGTTTAGGAAGCTCTTTCACACCAATTATATCATTTGTTCCCCCACAAACAATCCCAAGAGGCAGATATTACTATAACCACTTTTAAGTGAGTAAATACAATTAACACCTTCAAGATTATAGAATTTAGTTAGGTCCCCTGGCAGAGCCTGGCAAATCACATACCTAGTATGATTTGAGGGAGTCCCAGTCATTTACCTTATTGATTTGTTCCTTTGATTTTTTTAATGTATTTCTATTTTGAAAAATCACTCGTTAAAATGCAGGTGTTCTTGGGGGAGCTGTTTATCAGTTTTCCTGTTCTTACCAGAGAGCTTCTTAGTGGAATGCCAACTGAAAGAAGAACCCCATTGGTGAGGGAGGGGTAGGAAGGGGGAAGGTCATCTCATAGAGAGGGGAAAGCATCAAAAAATAAATGAGCCCTAGCTAGTTTGGCTCAGTGGATAGAGCGTCAGCCTTCGGACCAAAGGGTCCCAGGTTTGAATCCAGTCAAGACCACGTACTTTGGTCACAGTCTCCTTTTTTGCCCAGGCCCTGGTCAGGGCTCATTCAGGAGGCAACCAATCTGTGTTTCTCTCACATCGATGTTTCTCTCTGTCTTTCCCTCTCTCTTACACTCTCCCTAAAAGTCAATGAAAAAATATCTTCAGGTGAGGATTAACAAAAAACAAAATTTAAATAAAAATAAAAAATAAATGATAACTGCCTATTCAAGGAATTTGATATCAAAATGAAAGAGGGATGTTAGATGAGGTCAGAAAAAGATCAAACAAAGAGGTTTGGGTTCAGAAGATGAGCATTTCTGAAGGGAGAAGAAAAGAGTTTCTTCATTCTGAAGATAGCAGAGGCTGGATGGTAAGTGCAGAATCATTACCAAAGAGTTTTAAGGGTGCTTGGGACCAGAGTACACCTGAAAGGAACCTCCTCTTCCAAGATTCTCTATATCAGGGGTCCTCAAACTACGGCCCGCAGGCCACATGCAAATACAAATATTGTATTTGTTCCCGATGTGTTTTTTTTTACTTCAAAATAAGATATGTGCAGTGTGCATAGGAATTTGTTCATAGTTTTTTTTTAAACTATAGTCCAGCCCTCCAACAGTCTGAGGGACAGTGAACTGGCGCCCTGTTTAAAAAGTTTGAGGACCCCTGCTCTATATCATTTGAGCATCTTGGCTACACCCTTCTTCTATCCTCTTTCCTATTTTGGGAGACAAATTGTCACAAAATAACAAACCTAGTCTCTTCATTCAGAAAACATTGATTATGTACACAGTACTGTGTGAATTGCTATAGGGAGAAAAGGATTTTAGAAGATATAAAAATAGTCCCGCCCTCAGGGAAACTTATAAAATAGATTGGAGATAAGAGATACACACAAGGAAATAAAGAGTATACATATACCTCACCTATGAAAAGCCATAATACAGGGTGGGGCAAAAGTAGGTTTAGAGCTGTGAGTAGGCGAAAGAGTTTATTCTTGTATTATGATTTATGTACTATTATGTTTTTCACACAAACAACTGTACACCTACTATTGCCTCACCCTGTATATGTAATTAAGGACCAAGTGAATGACCCTACTAGCAACAGCTTCTGCACCATTATCTTATCTTATTAAAACCATTGGGTAAAAAATCTGAAACTGTTTATGGGCAGGGAAAAATGTTATTTCAATAATTATTTTTAGAAATAAGAGCTATTGTTACACAAGCATGGGTACATACACATAAAACACCCACACCAACGCACACACACATACCTAAGTCAAACCTGATTACTGAATACCATTCCTGAAATATACACTGATCGTGATTTTCATTTGCCAGGACTCCACACAAACACCCCATCTGCATACCATATGGACACACCCCAGGGCTTAGCATGTCATGGCACTCACTCACACACAAATGTGTGTTCTACTCTGACTATAGCCTCCTCGTCAATCACCTCTCCCACTGCCCCACACCCAGAGAACATGCCGTTCAACCACCTACTTCCGAACACACATAGGCCCACCAGATCACTCACCCAGGCTGGACCTATGTGGGTGGTTCCATCCTCTCCTCCACCCTGATTTCCATGACCCGGTGAGCCAGTGGCATTCCAATCCTCAATTAGAGACCATGCCCAATGCCACCACTTCCTCCTCAGCTTCTACTTTGGGTCCAGGAAACTTTGCTCAAGGAAGATGCAAAACCACAAAAACCTCACCCATTATAAATCTATGAATCCATGCCAACAAACAACCACTACAGAATCTTGGGGCTGCCAGAACATCCTCTTTGTCATATCCTGTTGGTCCTTTTCTAGAAACCCCACAGAGATGGAGCTGGACCTTATGTCTCCTCAGTTCCTCAACCCCTCCCATCACCTTGGCCCCTCCAGCCAGTGTCTTGGTTCCTCTCTTAGAAGATCGCAGTCATCCTGTGTAAGAACACCCCAGTTTACTTATCTGCTGCTGATCTCATTCCTCCCTCCAATCTCAGACTTTGTCCTCCTTTCTTAAGCCCTCCTCTCTTATGTCAGATGCCATCACTTCTTGTACACCAGGTGCCTTGCCCCAAAATTCCCCCTTCCCTCAAAACATAGACAACAAATGCCCATGAGTCACCCCTCACCAGCCCTACTGTACTTTCACGCTGCTACCCAAACACCCCTTCCTTACTCTCTAAAACTTCCCCAAATATGGCCTATCCATGCTGCCACCATTACCGTTCGATCTATTCTTTCCTAAACTATGCATAATTCAAATGATTCTGCAGACTGGTTATAGATAAGATAAACTCCTGGGTGTTGGGTGCAGCGTGGCTGGAATCCTCAGATGCCAGAGAACTAACAAGGTGCCAAGGTTCATGCTCTGCAGCAATAAGAAATGCTGAACAGCCCTGGGGTAGATGTGTTTTACCAGGTGCTCCTCCCTGGCAGCATCCTTCCCCTAGCTGGGGCCCAAGCAGTACACCTACACTGTTTCTTCCAGCGCCTCAGCCACCACCAGGCTTGGCAGGCTGAGAAGGGTGAACACCAACTGTTTTCAGCTCAAGGTCTGTCAGTTTTCCACCAGGCTCCTGACCACCACTTCTGTTACCGGGAAACCCCCATGTGGGCTGGGGCTACCTGTAGCTGTGTCCAATAATGAAGGCAGGGTTGAATCATATAAGGCTTTTATTGAGGAGGCCAGCCAACCAAGAAGACAGGAAGCTTACAAGCATCCAAAACCTGTCTTACAGCAAGGTGCAGGGGACAGGATTATAAAGGGGAAGGAGCTAGGGTGAGGCTGGGAACGGATGCTGCTACATGCAGAATTCAGCTATTGTTCTTGGTCGTCAGACGATGAGATAATGGCTTGACTCCTGATGGGGACGGCCTGACCATGCTTAATGGTTCTGCTTGCTTGCTGGGTACATTGGACATTGTCCGCAGCTGAGTCACCTCCTCTATCACTTTGCCCGGGATCAAAGGGAATATGCAGGTGCACTGGCCTAAGAAATGAAACTTAGAAAAACTTAACCCGCTGTTCCCATATAAGAAACTTAACCCTCTGTTCACATAAGTATATGTATTCTAGGATTTAAAATTAATATGATTATTTTTCAGATTAATTCAGGTGCCCTATCTATCAGATTATAGCCCCCCCCCCCATCACTCCCAGCTGGCTTTCACCTCTTAGCACTCATTCTGGGGGCCTCTCAGCACCAAGCTGCTTTCTGAAACAGGTTTCACTGAGCCGCTTCTTCCCACTCTCCCCCTTTTCCTGTTCCTCAGCTTCAATCTCGTCACCTCAGGTTCATAGCATCCAACACTAGAACAATACAAATCTGTTTTACTGGAAAGGGGGAGAGTTTTTACAGGCAATAAGTAAGTAGGTCCTCCGTATCCACGGGCTTCACATCTGTGAATTCAACCAACCGCGGATCAAAAACATTTTGGAAAAATAATCCCAGGAAGTTCCAAAAAGCAAAACGGATTTGCCACGTGCCAAGCTCTATGCCAAAAGCACAGGACTGAAGCACATGGTAACCTACATGCAAACCCGGGCTATGTGCAAATACTGTACTATGCTGTTTTATATAAGGGACTTGAGCATCTGCAGATTTGGGCACCTGCAGGAGGTCCTGGAACCAATGCTCCTAGGATTCCGAGGGACGAGTGTACAGCGAACCTGGAATCAGGGCACACACTCGGATAGGAGCCAGTGCTCTAACAGAAGCAAACCAGGACCATCGAAATCAGCTCTCTCGTGGAAAACTCTGGACTTACAGACTGCACTGATACAATGGAAAGGTCACAGACTTAGATAGGACAGATAGAAATAAAAACTTCTGATATGTGATAAAAACAAGACCAAAAGACCAGACACCAGAAGGAGGACAGATAGCTGCAACAGATAAATCAGATACTTAAGTTGTCAGGCAAGGAATTTAAAACTTTAAGTAACTATAATTAGTAACTTATCAGCTTTAAGCAATCATCTTCTCACAACCTCCGTTCTTTGTAAAAGAGGTTTAAATAGATAATTTTGGGTTTTGTGTAGAGATTAACCCTTTCCAACTCTTTCTAATGTGAGTGGTACACAGTGTTGGCTGAAAAGGGTTAGGACAGGGGCAGCAGACAGTAACCCCTTTCCTTACTCAACTTCTCTCTCCACTCTTGCCCATCGTTCTCCTCTCTCTCTCCTGCACCCACTTCTTCCCGTTTCTGGTTTTTTCTCACTCTTTGTCTTCTTCCTTTTTCCATTTGAAGCTTATTTTATCCATCTCAGGATTACGGGAGAAACAAGTGGTAGATAGTCCATGAACTGTTTGCCCCTCCAAAGTGGTCTGAGAATGCCTCGTTTGCAAATGTCTTCATCTTTGAAAACGGTTCTGATACCCAAACTGAGCCACCAAAAGAAAAATATTCAAAACATTTAGCGACTGATGGGAAGGCCTGGGTGGCCTCGAGAGAACCCTAGATGCACTGGAGGCCTGACCAGAACTGTGTATGCACATTAAATGCTTCAGGGAAGGTCAGGGAGGCAGTGTCCCAATAAACAAGGCATAGCAAACAACACATTTATTTTCCAGTAAATAATAGAAAAGGATTGAGATGAAAGGGGCACAACATAAAAATATAAAGACAACAGGAGATAGGTAAAGACTGCCTTAGAGACACCGACAAAACTTTGGAAGTTGAAAACAGATGAACATTGAAAAATAACTGAGCCATCTACACAGAGCCTAAGCCACAGAGGGGACCGTCTGAGCCAGAAGCAAGCAGATTCATATGCAGAGCTCTCAACCACCTCAAGCACCAGACAATGACTAAGAGGAGAGTGCGGTGTGGGGCTAAAGCCAAGAGGATTGCTGAGAGATCTGTATGAGGGGCAGTTAGATTCCTCTCTCACTGTCCTCCATCCTACAAGGCAAGCTACTTCCTGTCCTCCACCCCAGCCTCTGCCAGAACTCTACTGTTAGCAGACACTGAGTCAGAGAGACCATGGTGGATGCTAGTAGATGAGGCCCAGCTGAGAGCAGGAATGAAGGACCTACACTGGAAACTTGAATTCGGTAAAAGGATTCGGTATAGGATTTGAGACTTTCTTGCTCCCTTCTCAGGCTTGGTTCAAGAATTCTGGCATCTAAGCTTATATTCCTCTATGGTAGGCAGAATGGTGGCCATCCACATTTCTGAATCTTATAAACTGTTACCTTACATGGCAAAGGGACTTGCAGGTGTGATTAAATTAAGGATCTTGAGATGCTATGTTTGCAATTTTGAGTCAGGATTTTTTTTAATGAAGTTCGTAATTACTGCTCTCCCTTTTTTATTAATCAAAGGCTTATATAACTATTACAGCTTTGCCCATCAAAACATTACTGTACAGTAGGGCCTTGACTTACGAGTTTAATTCGTTCCGTGACGGAGCTCGTAACTCAAATTACTCATATGTCAAATCAGTGTGACGTTCGCTGTGCCAACTAGCGGTGGGGTATCTGAAGCTGGCTCATAACCCGAATTTTAGCTCGCAACTCAAAGCAAAAAATCGGCCGAGAGACGGCTCGTATCTCAAAAAAATCATTAGTCGGGACACTCGTAAGTCAAGGCCCCACTGTATTGCCTTACCATCATATCTCCACATTGAGTTGATGTACATGCAGCCTAAAGCAACAAAATTTGACCTTTTTGTTAGCCCATATAATCTTATTAAAGACTAGGTGCCCGGTACACGAAATTCTCACATACTGGTAGCCCTCAGGGGATGTCCTACTGACGGCTTAGGCCCGCTCCCTGCTCCCCTTGGAGCCGGCTCCGCCCCTGCCCAGGCCTAAAGCCTTTGACCAAGGCTTTAGGCCTGGGCATGGGCCCCCTCAGCTCTGATCACAGGCTCGGCCCTGCCCAGGAGCCCCCTGGCTCAGGCCCTTCCTAGGCTGCTCAGGGCCCACACGGGGTCTACCTTGGAGTGACCTGGGTGCCCAATGATGTTCCCGGGACCCAGGCCGCTGGTCACCTACATATGCAAATTAACCACCCTCTTAGTTGGGTTAATTTGCATACTTGCTCCTGATTGGCTTGTGTGTGTGGCTTGTGTGTGGTGGAGTGATGGAGTGATGGTTAATTTGCATGTTTCTCTTTTATTAGTGTAGATAGGTGTTTTCCTTTCTTGCAAATATGAAAATAGCTCATAGATCTCATTGTCATCATTTAGGAACTTGAGGTCCTAGATGTGTAAATCACATAAATGGAACCCAACATAGTTTTGATAATGTGTTTCTTCTTTTCCTTTCTTAAGGTTAAGCCACAGCTTGAAGCACAAACAAATGAGACTTATGAAGAATTTGAAGCCATAGAATACAAAACCCAAGTGGTTGCTGGAATAAATTACTACATCAAGGTTAGAGTTTAACATCCACTTTGGCACTAAAAGATATTGTATTTCTCACTTTATGTGAAGTTCCCTGTCACCTCTAATGTATAACCTGTTCCTTCTCCTTGTCCTAAATCAAGATGCCCACCTAGGATACTTCCTAAGTAGTAAACTCTCAAATTTAAAAGATGATGGTATATTTATACCTTTTTGTTGTTGTTGTTGTTGTTAATTTAGAAAGCCTTCTTATATTGATTCTTAACTTAATTTCCAGAAGTCGTGTAGAAAAAGATCTCATAAAAGTTCAGGTCCTGTTTAGCTTATGGCGATGGCTGCTTCATATGTGAAGAGGGAGACTGGAGGCCTGGTGGGGCCAGATGCTCCGCTAAAGCTTGCTCCACCTCAAAGCACTGTGATTCTGCGTGTCCTCAATTAAGTGGGACTAAAGAATGCCTTGAATCATTGGCTGGGGAAATAATTTAAAGTAATTTTACCCTGTTTGCATTTTGATTATTATAATTTAAATAATCTTCACAACTCAAATAAATAGACTAATTTAAATAATTTTTGCAACTTAAATGAATAGATTAAACTTGTGGCACTGACGGTTTAGTTTAAAACAGTGAAACATTAATATATATAATATATATTTCAGAGAGGAAGGAAGAGGGAGAGGGAGATAGAAACATCAATAATGAGAGAGAAACATTGATCGCTGCCTCCTGCACACCCCACACTGGGAAGCAAGCCCGCAACCTGGACATGTGCTCTGACCAGGAATCGAACCGTGACCTCCTGTTCACTCAACCACTGAGGCATGCCAGCTGGGCCATTAAAATAATTTTTTTATTAATTACATCTATATCATAAAGTAAATGATTTATTGATCTGGTTCTAACTGAAGAAAAAACTTGTGTAGTTACTGAGAGGGAACCAGTCCAACAAGTCAACCATAGATATTTGTGAGCCATTTTTGTCTTTTTGTATTGAGGAGATGGTAATTCTGATTTAATAAATAATGACAGCCCTAGCTGGTTTGGCTCAGTGGATAGAGCATCAGCCTGCTGACTGAAGGGTCCCGGGTTAGATTCTGGTCAAGGGCACATGCCCGGGTTGTGGGCTCTATCCCCAGTGTGGGGTGTGCAGGAGGCAGCCAATCAATGATTCTCTCTCATCATTGATGTTTCTATCTCTCTCTCCCTTTCCCTTCCTCTCTGAAATTAATAAAAATATATTTAAAAATAGAAAAATAATAACAGACATTCAAATGTATTTACTTAACCTTTACTAAATTATTTGACCAGGGCACAGTCTGGCTTATTTCTCTTTAACAAACAACTACTTAAAATATAAAATTTTAAAAAATATTTTTAGCAATGGAAATAGCATAAGTGGTGTTAACCAGCTCAGCATGAGAAAATCACAGAACTGGGTCATGTAACTGGATTAGCCCAGTTCTACCAAATTTGAGCTCCTGAAATATGCCAGGCCCAGGGGTTGAGCATATGAATGAGAGCCTGCTTTCTTCATAGCTGGAAAAGAATGCTTTCCAATGAAAAGATGATTTTATTCAATAAGAAACATTTCCTCCAAATTGGGATCATTAATACTTTTTAATTAATTCTAAGTGCATAACTTTCACATATTAATTAGCTCATGTATTTCTTTAAAAACTCATCAGAAAACTATCTTGAAATTTTCCTCCCTTAAGATCACCTGCTCCCCACCGCCCCCCCCCCAAAAATAAACAAGAAAAAGAAAAAAGATCACCTGCCCAGTCTTAACCACAGTCTTTTCTCTTCCCTTCCCTTTTCTTTCCCTACCCTCTTTTCCCTCCCAACTCCTTCCTTCTGCTATCAAATTTCTCCTATTGGATTATAGCCACTGACCCCAATTCCCTCAGACTTCCTGTCAGTCTAGCTGTTAATCCCTTTGCTCTGAGCCACTCTCTAGATTTAAGGTCTTGCTGATGATGTGACCTTCTCTGTTCTTCCTCAAGTACCCATCCAGAGGCAGGTGGTTTATACTTATTATTATTTTTATTTTATTTTATATTTTTTAATTTCTTTATTGATTAAGGTATTACATATGTGTCCTTATCCCCCCATATTTATTATTATTTTGCAGAGACTCAGCTACCAAGTTCAATAGGGCCAGTGATATCTGATATTCTTGTGTGAATGCCCGTTTAATGGGGATTGTAAAACTGTATCATTCAGTAAGATGTTTGAAGTAGAGTTTTAATTTAATCACATTTTCTAAATGTTACAATAATTGTTATACTTTATTAAATTCATTTTCTGTAAAAAAAAAAAAAAAAAAAAAAAAGAAAGAAAGGTGGGTGGTAAGAAGGAATTATTGTGAGCGTTGGTCCTGGGTTTGAACTCTTGCTTAACTTGTCCTACTAATCAAAACCTGTGTGATTGCAGCTGCTCATCTTCTCTGAGCCTTCATTCCCTTATCTGCACAAAGCAGATAATAACCTACCTTTGCAGGGTTTTGTGTGGAATAAATGAACCAAAAATTTACTGAGCATGTAGAATGTACCAGGCACTGTTCTAAGAGCTGGGCTTGTATTATCTCATCTAATCCTCTCAACAAATATATTGGATAAGTATGATTATTTTTCTTGTGTTACTGATGAGACAATTGAACCCTGGGAAAGTGAAGTAACTAACAATAACTATAAAAGCAGAACCCAGCCCTAGCCAGTTTGGCTCAGTGGATAGTGCATCAACCTGCAGACTGAAGGGTCCCAGGTTCAATTCCAGTCAAGGGCACATGCCTGGGTTGCACACTTGATTTTCAGTAGGGGGCGTGCAGGAGGCAGCCGATCAATGATTCTCTCTTACCATTGATGTTTCTATTTCTCTCTTCTTCTCCCTTCCTCTCTGAAATCAATTAAAAAAGCATAACCCAGGGAGTCTGATGTTTAACTATTGCCTCTAATAGTATATGCCTAGGAAAATTCTGCGTTTCTTCTCCCTTCTTAAATCATGTGGCAAATAAAGTGTCCCAGTTTGGGAGTCAGAATCACCAAAAAGGCTGTCACTTGTTTTTTTGCTCTGTGCATCTTTGAAAATGAAATGCAACTTATCTGTGCCCAGATTATAGTCAAATATAAAATAAAACACTCCTTAGGGCCTGTGCCTCTTGCCATGCCTTTAACCTGCCCGTTCTCTCATAGAATGAGGTGACAGGCTTATGAGCACCAGGGGTCTAAGAAGGCGTGTCTAAGAATGCTGTTCCAGAAAAGCCATTGCAGCAAGGTCTTCAGAGGTCTATAGATTCTCCCTTGTCATAGATCCATGCAAATAAACCTCTTTTCCCCCCTTTTTTATCTTTCAGGTGCGTGTAGGTCATGATAGTTATATTCACATAAAAATATTCAAACCTCTTCCTCAACAACAGCAGTCTTTGAAACTCACTGGTTACCAGACAGACAAAAGCAAGGACGATGAGCTGAAAGGCTTTTAGTGGAACGTTCAAAAAGCAACTGGATTCCTTCCATTAATGATGGAATTGCTAATAAATGCAACTATCAATAAAGAAACCTTCCTTTTTAAATAAATTAATCCTTTCAACTATCTGTCTATTGCATTAAATAGTCATTACCTTTTCTTTCTCAAAATCAATGTTATTGCGTTAGAGCAGAAATTCCATACAAATTGATGTCAATTGGAAATCTTGTAAAAATTAGTCTCAGGCCTACGCAACTGGCTAAAGGATAATACTACCCCCACCATGAGCCATCACTGCCCTCTGGTTGCTGAGGATCTGACAAACCATCTCCACTCTCACATTTCAAATTTAAATCAGGTATTTTACAAAACATTTATATTTTGAAGTAATCTCAAACTTAGACAAGTTACAAAAACACTTTTTTCCTGGACATTTGAGAGTAAGTTACCTATAATGATGCCCCATCACCAAAACTACTTTATTTTGCATTTCCTACAAACTAGTGTAGTCTCCTGAATAACTGATATACAACCACCAAAATCAGGAAATTAACACTGATCCATTTACTTGCATCTTATCACCAGATAACATTCAAATTTCCCTAGTCATCCCCAAAGTGCCTTTTATTGCAAAACTAGAGGCCTGATGCATGAAATTCATGCAAGGGGCTTGGCCCTCTCAGCCCCGGCGTCGTCCAGAAGGTCATCTGAACGGTTGTCTGGACGGTAGTTCTGCTGTTCGGCCGTCTGGTCTAATTAGCATATTATGCTTTTATTATTATAGAAGATCTAGTTCAAAGCCATGTGTTTCATTTAATTGCCATTTTCTCTTTTTTTAACACCTTTATTGAGGTATAATTTGCATACCATACAATTTGCCAATAAAAGTATACAATTCAATGATTTTGGGTATATTCAAAATATGTACAACAATCATCACAGCCAATTTTAGGACATTTTCATCACCTCGAAAAGAAACTTCATACCCTTTAGCTCTCATCTCCCATCCTCCTCCATGCCCACAGCCTAAGTAGCCACTAATTTACTTTCTGCCTCTATAGATTTGCCCATTTTAGACATTTCATATATATGGAATCATACAATATGTGGTCTTTTGTAACTGGCTTCTTTCATTTAGCAGCATGTTTTCAAAACCCATATTGTAGCATGTGCCAATATTTTATTCTATTTCAAGGACAAATAATATTCCATTTTATGAATATTCTACATTTTTATTATATACTGATCAGTTGGTGCATATTTGAGTTGCCTTCACCTTTTGACTATTATGAACAAGGCTGCTATATATATATTTATGTACAGGTTTTTGTGTACACATAAGTTTCCAGCTTTCTTAGTTCCTATGGTAACTCTATGTTCAATTGTTCAAGGGATTTATAGACTGTTTTCCAAAGAAGCTGCACCATTTTACATTCCCACCAGCAGTGTATAAGGGTTTGGATTTCCTCACATCCTTATCAACATTTGTTATTACCTGACTTTTATTGTTCTTGACACTATTAAAGATTTCCCATTTCCCCCCCACCCTTTGCCCACCTCCCACCACACTGTTGTTTGGGCTATGTATATATGTTCTCTGGCTACTCTCGTCACCTTCTATTACATTACCTGACTTTTTTTTAGTCTAGTCATCCTAGTGGGTGTGGAGTGTTATTTAATTGTGGTTTTAATTTGCATTTCCCTAATAAGATATGATGTCAAGTATCTTGGCATGAGCTTATTATATATTTGCATATCTTCCTTTGAGAAATGTCTCTTAAGAGCCTTTGCCCATATTTTATTGGGCTATTTGTCTTTTTATTATTGAGTTGAGAGTTCTTTGCATATTTTAGATACAAGTCCCTTATCAGATTTGTAATTTACAAATATTTTCTCATATTTTGTGATTGTCTTTCACTTCTTAATAGTATCCTTTGAAAAACAAATATTTTTAATTTTAATGAAATCCAAATTATATATTTTCTTTTTTGTTGCTCATGCTTTTGGTGTCAGGTCTAAGGATCCTTTGCCAAATCCAAGCTCATGATGGCTTACGCCTATATTTGCTACTATGAGTTGTGTAGTTTCAGCTTACATATATATGGAATATAGGTCTTTGGTCCTTTTTAAATTAATTTTTAAGTCAAGGTTTGTTTTTTTGTTTTTTGTTTTTGCCTATGGATGTCTAATTGCTGCAGCACTATTTGTGAAAAGACTATCCTTCCTCCTTGAATAACTTATGTTCCATTATCAAAAATCTACTGGGCCTATTCGTGTGGATCTATTTCTCATTCTCTGTTCTGATCATTGATTTATGTATCTATCCTCCACCAGTACCACACAGTCTTTTTTTTTTTAAATATATTTTATTGATTTTTTACAGAGAGGAAGGGAGAGAGATAGAGAGTTAGAAACATTGATCAGCTGCTTCCTGCACACCTCCCACTGGGGATGTGCCCGCAACCAAGGTACACGCCCTTGACCGGAATCGAACCTGGGACCTTTCAGTCCACAGGCTGACACTCTATCCACTGAGCCAAACCGGTTACGGCGTGCCACACAGTCTTGATTATTGTAGCTATATAGTAAGTCTCAGCATGTTGAATGACCTCTCCCACTTTTTTCAGAATTATTTTAGCTATTGCATGCCCTGTGCCTTTCCATGCAAATTTAGAATAAGCTTATCTATATTTACAAATAAATTGCTAGAATTTTTATAAGAATTTAAGTTAATCTTATAGATCAAGTTGGAGAAAATCTATATTGTTACTAGGTTAAGTTTTTCAATCCATGTACACAATATGTCTCTCATTTATTTAGGTTTTCTTTTATTCCTTTCACCAATATTTTGTAGTTGTTGGCATAGAAATCCTACACATATTTTGTTCATCTTTTTCAATAGTTAGAGGTAAGGATACAACATCATTCTTTTGCATGTGGCTATATAGTTGTTCCAGCACCATTTGCTGAAAAGACTTCTTTCCTACATTGAATGGTGTTGGCTCCCTTGTCAAAACCAGTTGATTACAGGCACATGAATTCATGTATGGACTCTCAATGCTATTCCATTAATCTACATATCTATCCTTATGCCAGTTACATAGTTTTTGGGACTGAATTGTGTAGGAAGGAGAGGGGAAGTAGAAGTGGAAGAGAGGGGAAAGAGAAAGGAGGGATAAAGGGGAGGGAAAAGAAAAGAGGAAAATGTTTTAAAGATGCCCTAATAACATCTCCCACCCAGCTGGCATGGCTCAGTGGTTGAGCTTTGATCTATGAATCAGAAGGTCATGGATGAACCAGAAGGTCACGGTTCAATTCCCCATCAGGGCACATGCCTAGGTTGTGGGCTCTATCCCCAGTGTGGTGCATGCAGGAGGCAGCCTATCAATGATTTTCTCTCTCTCCCTCTCCCTTCTTCTCTGAAATCAAAAAAATATTTTAAAAAATAATAATCTACACTAATAAAAGACAAAGATGCTAATTGACCATACCGGCGCTATGCGCAAGCCACGCTCACCAGCCAATCAGAGTGACTATAAGCAAATTAACCCAACCAAGATAGCGGCTGGCAGCCATGGAGCTGGAGCAAGCAGGAGGCTTGGTTGCCCCGGCGATGGAGAAAGCCAAGCTTCCCGCCTGCTCTGGCTGGCTGTGGCCTCCGCAACAGGCAACAAAGTTTCAATTATAGAAGCTAAATAAATCCCAGATACCTGCTTCCAGCCAGCCTCCACTGGGAGCTTGGGTGGCTGGGGGCTGTGGCTAGCCTGTAAACAGCCATCAGCCCCTCATCCAGGCTGGCCAGGTACCCCAGCGGAGAACCCTACTCTGAAGGGGCTGTGGCCAGCCTGCAAACAGCCATCAGCCCCTCACCCAGACTGGCCAGGCACCCCAGCGGGGACCCCCATCCTGAAGGGGCTGTGGCCAACCTGAAAACAGCCTACACCCCCTCACCCAGGCAGGCCAGGCACTCCAGCTGGCACCCCCACCCTGAAGGGACTGTGGCCAGCTGCAAACAGCCATCAGCCACTCACCCAGGATGGACACACCCTCATGGGGTGAGGGTCCATGCTGGGGGGCTTGGCCAGCCTGCAAACAGCCATCAGCCCCTCATCCAGACTGGCCAGGGACCCCAGTAGGCCCTTCCACCCTGAAGGGGGTGTGGCCAGCCTGAAAAACGGCCATCAGCCCCTCACCTAGGCTGGCCAGGCATCCCAGCAGGACCCTCCCCCCTCCCTGATCTGGGACACCCTTCAGGGAAAACCAGCCGGCCCCCACCCATGTACCAGGCCTCTATCCTATATAATAAAAGGGTAATATGCAAATTGACCCTAACAGCAGAGTGACTGGAAATCACTGGTCACTATGACACACAATGACCACCAGGGGGCAGATGCTCAATGCAGGAGCTGCCCCCTGGTGGTCAGTGCGCTCCCACAGGGAGAGCTCTGCTCAGCCACAAGCCTGGCTGACGGCTGCCAGTACAGCGGTGGTGGTGGGAGCCTCTCCCGCCTCCTCAGCAGTGCTAAGGATGTCCAACTGCAGCTTAGACCTGCTCCCCGCTTGCAAGTGGACATCCCCCGAGGGCTCCCGGGCTGCCAGAGGGATGTCTGACTGCCAGCTTATTCCCAATCCCCTGGGGGCGGGCCTAAGCCAGCAGGTGGTCATTCCCCGAGGAGTCCCAGACTGAGAGAGGGCACAGGCTGGGCTGAGGGGCCCTCCTGAATGCACAAATTTTTGTGCACCAGGCCTCTAGTTAATCTAACAAGGAACATACAGAACCTATGCAAAGACAATGACAGCACCTCACTCTCAGAAATAAACGGCTTGAATAAATGGATAAACATATATTGTTGCTGGTTAGGTAGAGTTCATATTAAAGCAAACACAATAATAAATAACAATAAATAGGAAAGAAGATTTAATAATTTGTGCAGGGATTCTCAATCTTGCTTACATATTAGAATTACTTAATTAAAATTTTTTTTAATAATCCAGGTTGAGGTCCCACTGCAGACTGATTAAATGAGAATCTCTGGGAAAGAGTCCAGGTGATCCTAGTGTCAGCTGGCTTGAGTACTACTGTTATTTAAAGGAAAAAAGAAAGAGCTTAATGGAAATATTTGCCCTTGTAATGAAATTGAAAATATATTTCAAAGTTAAAAGTTTAGTATAAAATATTTCACTGAGAGTAGGTGAAAACAGAATAGATAATGAGAACAGAAAAAAAGAAAAGAAAAAAGAAAAAGGTCAGAAAATGTAACCCGAATCTGTTCAAGCCAGATTAAATAAAAACAGCACAAAAATTTTTTATTTCCTAAGTTCTGTTGAAAATTTACACTTTGAGGGAAACAATCATTTGGATCTATGTTTAACATATATCATGATAAATTACAAATTTTTTAAAAAGTGAAAAACTAAAATAGTTTAAAAACCATTTTAACCTAGGAGATGGCTTTTTAAAAGGGAGTGGCTTGTTTTAAAGAATAAGGTAATATTATTTGAACAATTAATAGACTTATTCTCCAAGAGTTGTTGGGATTCCCAGAGTAAGAAAGAGAAAATAGGCCTACAACTGGGTAAACTATTAATGAAAAAAGTGTTCAAAAATTAGTTGGCCATTTAGGGCTTATCCAAGTAAAGGAGCAACTTTCTCCCCAAAAGACCTAACTTCCCTTAACTGTACCATTGCAACTAAAGAAAAAATTACATTGCTAAAACATTTTTACCATCAAATTTGAAGTTGAATCTGGGATCGAGAATTTTTACTCTGTTGCATAAATTATTTGGTCTAACCCAGAGAGAGAGAGAATGTGCTCTTGCCTCGCAAGTGAGGAACTCAACCCCAGCTGTCTATCCAGCACCTCCAGAATTCTCAGCCACAGAGTCTGTGCTTAAATGACTGGAATTGGGCCAAATGAAAACTCAGAGGGCATAATTCTTCCCAGGGTTACAGGCAACTCCTGGGAAACGGGTTTCTTCACTTATGTAAGGAGTGAATCAATCATTTCTGCCTGTGTTCTTACTTAGGAAAAGGCCAGAGACTCTTCTGAGGCTTCCTTGGTTGGAACCTGAAGTTCAGACACAGTGAAGGTACCTAAGAAGCTAACCAAGCACATCCCCGGTGCTCTAAACAGTATGATAAAGTGTTGGATGAGGAAAGAATGTTCTAATGTCAGTGGAATATTTAAACATGGAGATATTGCTGGGCCACCCGAATGTTAAGAGACTCCTTTGGTTCAAGAGGACTTAATTTATTTTGTGTAATGCATGGATTGATCATCAAGATGCACCTGCTTGGGAATCTAGGAAATGACAGTCAGGCCTCATAGAGAAGAGGGACCTGTGCAGAACTGGGTCTCATAGCCAGAACCAGAACCCAAGGCCACTCTAGGAACCTGAGGAACTGTGCTGGTGGGTTTTCACCCCGGGCTCCATTATCAGTGGGTCTCAGCTATTCCCCAAACAGCTGTCTGCATCTCTGTCTCTGTCCACTTTCCTGCCGGCTCCAACTGGCATTGTCTCTTCTATTCTGCATGACTTTTCTCTGCCTTGTCGGGTGCATCCTCACAACTCCTGCTTTCTCAAAATATTGGGCTGCCATAGCCTCTATTGTACCTTATCACCATTCTCCTGCAAGCCTCACCTCTCACTGCTAACTACATCATTCTCTCTGTATTGCCCAGTTTCAAAGCCTGGAAGATTTTTTTTTCTTTATTGATTAAGGTATTACATATGTGTCCTTATTCCCCCATTGCCCCCCCACTCCCCCTTTTGCTCGTGCCCTCACCCCCCTAGTGTCTGTGTCCATTGGTTATGCTTATATGCATGCATATAAGTCCTTTGGTTGATCTTTCCTCCTTATCCCCACCCTCTCCTGCCTTCCCTCTGAGGTTTGATGGTCTGATCGATGCTTCTCTGTCTCTGGATCTGTTTTTGTTCATCAGTTTATGTTGTTCATTATATTCCACAAATGAGTGAGATCATGTGATATTTATCTTTCTCTGACTGGCTTATTTCGTATTCCATTGTGTAGATGTACCCAGTTTTTAATCCACTCATCTGCTGATGGAACTTAGGCTGTTTCCAAATCTTAGCTATTGTAAATTGTGCTGCTATGAACATAGGGGTGCATATATCCTTTCTTATTGGTGTTTCTAGTTTCTTGGGATATGTTCCTAGAAGTGGGATCACTGGGTCAAATGGGAGTTCCATGTTTAGTTTTTTCAGAAAACTCCATACTGTTCTCCATAGTGGCTTCACTAGTCTGCATTCCCAACAGCAGTGCATGAGGATCCCTTTTTCTCCACATCCTCACCAGCACTTGTCATTTGTTGATTTGGTGATGATACCCATTTTGACAGGTATGAGATGGTACCTCATTGTGATTTTGATTTGCATCTCTCGGATAATTAGTGACTTTGAGCATGTTTTCATATGTCTCTCGGCCTTCTGTATGTCTTCTTTCAAAAAGTATCTATTTAGGTCCGTTGCCCATTTTTTGATTGGATTGTTTATCTTCCTTTTGTTAAGTTGTATGAGTTCACTGTAAATGTTGGAGATTAAACCCTTATCAGAGATAACATTGAAAGCCTGGAAGATTTTTATTGTCTAGAGAACCTTTTTGCTCAGGACATGTCACAGGACACTGGCCAACTTAATCTTTGGCTGTGTTGGGCCAACTGCACAACCCTGACCAATCAGCATAGTGTGAAATGGGCTTTCAGTGGCTGCTCTTTCAGTAGCAGCTGTGGGGCAAAGTTTGCCCTAAAAGAGGGCTCTGGGGTGGCAGGTATCTGATCCATGTGACAAGTATATGGATGGTTTGATGCGTGGATGGACAGATAGTCAGGAATACTTTGTCCTCAGAAAAGTAAGGCATGATTGATTAGTGGGAGAGAGAGAGTCAATGTGGGTTGAACAATTGAGCAAAAAGAGAACTGCATTTGTATGTTAACATGTTTCACTGAGATCTGACCTCAGTCCTTAGGAACCAAGTAATGGACAGGTCCTGCCCTGGATGAGCTGGCTATTAATGACAAGTCTTCCTTTTTAGGGAAATGATATGACTTTCCTCCAAAATTCCTGCACATACTTCTGGCTGTTCCTTCATAGAAGGTCTGATCTTCTCTAGCCTTTCCCTATTAGAATCTTCCAAGGTTCATCTCCCATCTATAGATATAAAAGGCTAATATGCTAAGTGTCCTTCCCACTGTCCAATCGGTCGCTATGATGTGCACTGACCACCAAGGGGCAGACGCTCAACGCAGGAGCTGCCGTGATGCACACTGGCCATTTACAGAGAAACGGCACTGTGGACCTGGCACCCACAAAGCAACACTCAACTCTCCCCAAGTGAAACACAGGCTGTGCCACCACCCTGGAGTGACAACCCACCAAATTGCAGCCAATGCTGCCATGGCGCAAAATGCAGCCCACAGCCCAGCCCAGCCCAGCCCAGCCTGCATACAGTGGCTGTGGGCGCCGGGTAATGACGTCACATTTTTGTTGACATTCTGAAGACAAAACTGTCGACAGACTATGTCTGAAGACCAACTATTGGCACACTGTACCTCTGAAGCCAGAAGAAAGCGACGTCGTTGACAGAATATGTCTGAAGAACAGTCATCAACAAGTGTGCCACTTCCAGCACGGGCAGGTTCGGTGAGCCTGAGGAGGGGCGGTGAAGGATTAAAGAAGACAGACAAGAGAATACAGCTGGGGCTCAGTGGGATGCTGCTTCTCTGATGGAGAGACAGCGCCACGGCCTGCAAACTGAGTCTTTATTTTATACTCAAAGCACACAAAGCAAATCAAGGGTAGTGGTCAACATGTTTACAGTGTTCTTGTGAGTTTCATCTTGTTTTGGCAGCACTTGCTGCACCTCCCACAGCCCATTAGCTACCTAGGAAGGAGCAAGGGAGGACTATAAGGTCAAGCTTAATTATGCTAAGAGCGCTCTGCCCCCCAAGCTGGGACTTGTTTGTGGCCCTGCCACAGGTCAGTCCGAGGCTTAACTCTATAGCAGCTCTCTACAAACAAGTACTACCAATACTGGTAGGAACTGCCTTCATAGCGAAAATGAGGTAAATGAGGATGCAATTATCAAACGCAGTTGTGATGGAATGACTGTTACATGTCAATTTTGCCTATCCCTAAATTTCTCTAATGAAAAACCATCTAATGGAAAATTTACTCAATGTTGTAGTAAAGGCAAAGTTTGTCCAAATGATATAAGTTTTCCAGAATATCTGGCATATTTTTAAAAATTAATGATAAATGAAGATTCTGACAGTAAAAGTTTCATGGAAAATACTCATTGCTATATCATGTTGTTATTGTTTTTTATTAATCAATTTATATATTATTTTCATGTACATTTTACTAATTTTCTTTCATCTCTGACACTTCTATTATAGAGAAAGGGCAAATAGCGATATTAAAATATTTCTTCTAATTAATTTTCCTTTCAGTGTGCACTAATTCATGCACTGGGCCACTAGTCTCATATAAAGTACTTAGAATGGTGCCTAATTTGTAGTAAGCACTGAGAAAACAAGTTATTAGTAACTGTATACTCTTCATTCATTGAATAAATATTTGAACAGTGCATCACCTATGGGGCTGTATTTAATAAAATTTTAAATATAGAGACTTAACCAAATAGGTTAACCACTCCTATTACATCCCTGAATGAACAGATAAAAACCCCTGCCCTCACTTAATAACAAGTTTGGTGACACAGTCTGGGGCTGGAAAGGCAACCCACAATGCTGTTTAGGATTCAGTGTCCTGGGCTCCGAAACAGCAAGATGTCTCCAAACAGATGGATTGTGAGGTCCAACAGCCTCCTGGTCCCTCTTCTTCTCCCTCCTCCCCTGTCCCCTCTTGCCCAAGCCCTGCCCCACCCCACCAGAATTTTTCTTTCTTTCCCTGTCTCATGGGGTGCATCCTCATATCTCCTGCTTCCTAATGGAGGGTACCCAGAAAGGCACTAATATTTGAAAGTGATATTTTAAATTAAAGTATGCCTAGCCTGCTAGCCCTGGCTACAAATCAACATTTAGGGACATCCCACTAACTCATGTGGAAAACAGTGATTCTAGAACAGCAATCCTCAAACTTTTTCAGAAAGGGCGCATCAGAAAATGCTGGAGCTTTAAAAACTCAGAGTGCAGAGCCCCACCCCCAGTTCTTCCCAGCAGGTCTGGAGGGGCCCCATTTCTGCACATTACCAAATGTTGCTGTTATAGACAGGGGAAGGGCTGCATTTTCTGTTTTGTCCTCTGGTTAAAGAAGTTTTGCATGTGAACAAGATGTCAGGAGGACCAGCCACCTTTCCAAGATCCGCTGGCACTTTAGAAGCACACGTTTACAAACAACAAACATGTTCATTCGAAATCCTGACATTCTTCATTTACCCTGTGCATGCCGAAACAGCTCCTCTTGAGCACCTCAACTTAGCAACCAAGGTTGACTCATTTCAGGAATTTGGAAATCCAGCATCTTATAGCAGGCAGTGACTTCAGAGAACTGGCCAGGCCCAAACCTCACCAAAAAAATAAAACAGCCCAGCTGGCATGGCTCAGTGGTTGAGCATCGACCTATGAACCAGGAGGTTGGTTGGATTTCCAGCCAGGGCACGTGCCCAGGTTGCAGGCACAATTCCCAGTAGGGGGCGTGCAGCCAATCAATGGTTTGCTCTCATCATTCATGTTTCTATCTCTCTCTCCCTCTGCCTTCCTCTCTGACAGTGATTCTCAACCTCCTGGCCCTTTAAATACAGTTCCTCATGTTGTGACCCCAACCATAAAATTATTTTCGTTGCTACTTCATAACTGTAATTTTGCTACTGTTATGAATCGTAATGTAAATATCTGATATGCAGGATGGTCTTAGGCGACCCCTGTGAAAGGGTCATTCGACTGCCAAAGGGGTTGCAACCCACAGGTTGAGAACCTCTGGACTCTATGAAATCAATAAAAATATTTTTAAATAAATAAATTCTAAAAAGATCCAGTCTCTTTTTCTGTTCAGCATCCTTAATGTGTTATCTTTGAGTTTGTCACCCCACAGGCAAAGTAGTCCCCATCCTTGTCACTTTTAGCCACCCTAACCATATCCCAGGTAGAAAGGAGGAGGAAAGGACAATGCGTTTATCAGGAAAGTAAGTTTCTCAGAAATGCTCCAGCAGTCTTCTGCTCATCTCTCATGAGCCAAAACTGCCTCACTGCTATCTGGAGCTGCAAAGGAAGCTGGGCACACTGCCACTCTAGACAAAATCAGGATTCTCTTTGGTCAGAAAGGGAAAAATGGAAATAAAAGAACTAGCAGTATTTCAGGCTTATCCAGGCCAGGCACTGAGAATCACAGAGCCAGACCTCAAAGTTGGCAGGGGAGAGGGAAAGCAGCCATGGAGAAGCAAGGTGAAGATCATGAAAGAGGTCTTGCTCTTGGGAGCATTTAAAAGGGACACCTAACCCTTATTTGAGAGGTCAGGAAAGGCTTGCTGACAGAAGTGATAGTTGAGACATGAAGTAGGACAGGGAAGAGAGAGCATGTGCAGAAGTTCAGAGGAGAGAATGGGTCTTTTCTGGGAATGGAGAGTGATGCCCTATTGGTGCGGAGCAGAGTGTAGGCAGAGAGCTGTGAAGTTGGGGGTAAGCAGGAACCACAGTACCAAGGACTTTGCAAGCCATTTAAAGAAACTGATGCTCGCCGAACCGGTTTGGCTCAGTGGATAGAGCGTCGGCCTGCGGACTCAAGGGTCCCAGGTTCGATTCCGGTCAAGGGCATGTACCTTGGTTGCGGGCACATCCCCAGTGGGGGCGTGCAAGGAGGCAGCTGATCATCGATGTTTCTAACTCTCTATCCCTCTCCCTTCTTCTCTGTAAAAAAATCAATAAAATATATTTTAAAAAATAAATAAATAAATTGATGCTAATCTGCAAGACAGTGAGAAGCCACTGAGGAATTTTAATTAGGAGACAGATTTTGCTTATTCGTTTTAAAAAATGAAATGGGAAAAGAAAATCAGTCAATCTACAGCAATTATCTTTAAGTGCAAGTGGATTTGCTGTCCTGTCCTAGTGCCCCAGGAGACCCACAAATTCTCCTAGACCAATCCTCTCCCCTTTCACAGGGTGGCCCTCAGCTGGCTGGCCACTGCATTTAGAAGCTGGGAACTCTTTGCTTAAACCGCTTACTAACATTTTGGGTTTCCTCCCCCACATAATGCTCTGAGGTAGTTTAGGCTTCTCCCTATAAGGAGCAAGCACTTTTTTACTTCTTTATTCTTCAATGTTCATGTTCAACTATACAAGTTGTTTTTTAAAGAGTCGTCAAGGCATAACTATAAGGCTAAGTACACATGGAAATCATGAGCTACCTAAGTAATCTCTAACATATTTGATCAGGTCACCTAGCTCTAGAGAGAATATTCAATTTTCTTGATTTGAAATGAGACCACACATTTGACTAATCTCCCAGTTTACAAGTTATTCCTGGATGGTCTAAAGTAAGCAGTGTGGCACATGAGCAGGGTAGCACCTGGTACATTATTGTTCCACTTCCCAAAGTGGTATCTTTGGAGCACAACTTTAAAAAGAGAATGACTTAGGAAACTTCCTTTTTATTACTGAACTTATTTGGTACTAGAGGCCCAGTGCATGAAATTTGCACACTGGGGGGTGGGAGGGTGTCCCTCAGCCCAGCCTGCACCCTCTCCAATCTGGGACATCCCTCTCATAATCCGGGACTGCTGGCTCCCAACCGCTTGCCTGCCTGATTGCTCCTAACCCAGTGGTCGACAAACTGCAGCTCACAAGCCACATGCAGCTCTTTGGCCCCTTGAGTGTGGCTCTTCCACAAAATACCAACTTCTGTGCATGGGCCACGAAGTTTCAATTGCACTGTACGTGCGCGCCTGCACGTGGTATTTTGTGGAAGAGCCACACTCAAGGGGCCAAAGAGCTGGCCAAATTGATGTGCCTCGCAAGCCGCAGTTTGCCGACCACTGTCCTAACCGCTTCTGCCTGCCAGCCTGATCACCCCCTAACCACTCTCCTGCCAGCCTGATTAATGCCTAACTGCTCTCCTGCCAGCCCAGTTGCCCCCAACTGCTCTTCCCTGCTGGCCCGATCACCCCCAACTGCCCTCCCCTGCAGGCCTGGTCACCCCTAATTGCCGGGCCATCTTGTGACCACATGGGGGTGGCCATCTGTGACCACATGGGGCGACCATCTTGTTCAAGGGCGTGAGTCAACTTGCATATTACCTCTTTATTATATATTTCAGTCTCTACTTAAATCATCTTTTCAAAGACAAGGGCACCATGTCTAATCACCTGATAATAGTCACTTGCAACCTACTCTCCACTCCCCATTCCTAACCCTCCCTCCTTTTTGGGCATGGAACATCACTTTTAGCAGACTATATAATTTACTTCTTTTTTAAAAATATATTTTATTGATTTTTTACAGAGAGAAAGGGAGAGAGATAGAGAGTTAGAAATATCGATGAGAGAGAAACATAGATCAGCTGCCTCCTGCACATCTCCTACTGGGGATGTGCCCGCAACCCAGGTACATGCCCTTGACCGGAATCGAACCTGGGACCTTTCAGTCCGCAGGCCAACGCTCTATCCACTGAGCCAGACCGGTTTTGGCATAATTTACTGCTTTACCGTTGTCTGTCTTCCCTCACTACCTGTAAACTCATTAAGAGCAGGTATTCTTATCTGTTCTTGCTGAGTGATTAATAGTGCCTCGAAAATGGAAGGCATTCAAGTGTTTGTTAAAGGAATTTGCAAATGGATTACCACGGGTGTTTCTTCTATGGTTATCTTCTGTCCTGCTCAGGAAGGGCCAAACTCATCTCTGAACTTTCACACATTCTGTTTCCCCTCTTATTTTGGCTAAATCCTACCTATCCTCCAAGGGACAAGGCTTGTTGTTAAGGCAGCAATTACATGTCAGACTATCAGTAGGTAATCAACTTTCAAGAGCAATGCACCATATTTGAGGCTTTCAATGCCATTCACCACAGACAAAACCTACTACTCATTTAGACTAAAAGTCACTACATTGCCAAAATTACACATTTTTCATGTTACACTGGAATGATTCAGACATCTTAACATTACTAGATAGTATTTTAACAGACCTGGAATTCTGGAAAGGCTGTAATAAATCCTTCCCTAAGATTCTGTTTCTGAATTCCCACCTAAGCATCAGGAAGATCTTTGCTGAGTCTTATCTTTATTCTTGCAATTCACTCAAACATCCAATAATTATTAAGCATTAACTTTCTGTCAGGCACCCTTCATTAATAGGTAAGTCCTGTACAAAAATCGTATTTATTGCTGACCGTAGAAAAATATTTCTTGTTGAAGACTAGGTTAGCCCTAGCTGGTTTGGCTCAGTGGATAAAGCATCATCAGCCTGTTGATTGAAGGGTTCCGGGTTTGATTCTGGTCAGGGGCACATGTCCAGGTTGCAGGCTCAATCCCCAGTGGGGGGCGTGCAGGAGGCAGCCGGTCAATGATTCTCTCATCATTGATGTTTCTATCCCTCTCTCTCCCTTCCTCTCTGAAATCAATAAAAATATATATTTTAAAAAAAAGACTAGGTTACCATCTTTACAGAAGTAGGTCTTGTGTATCAATACCCCCAATAACTAAGATAGTGTCTGACACACAGTATGTGCTTAAAAGTTCTATTAAAAGAATGGCAAGCACTTAATACTTGTATTGCTCACTTCCAACTGCATAATCTGACCAAGATCAACATACTACATAGGCCTACCCATGACCCAGTTGGTCAATCACTCTGTGCCAGAGCCATGTGGCTTAACTTGTGGTAGGCAAAATCCTAAAATGGCTCTCCAAGATATCCCACTCTAATCCTTCAGATGGTGAATGTGAAACATTACATCTTTGATGTTACATTACCTGGTCAAAGGGATTTGCAGATGTAATGAAGATGCAGATTATCATGGTAGGCCTAAACTAATCACACAAACCCTGTAAAAGCTGTTTGTGTAGCTTACACCAGAAAAGGAAGTCATACTACAAGAATGAAAAGGATTCAGCGCACTGTTGCTAGCTTGAAGAGGGAGGCAGCCATGTATCAAGAAATGTGGATAGTTTTCAAGAGGTTAGCCCATGCCAGCCGCCAAGGAAAGGGGGATTTCAGTCCTAAAACAGAGGATCTAAATTCAGCCATCACACTGGAGAGGCAGGAAGAAGATTCTGAGAATGTAGCCTGACCGACAACTTGGTCTCAGAGAACCCAGCCTAGCCTGCCTGGGCTCTTGACCTACAAAACTGCATGATACAGGCGGGATTTTAAGCTGCTACACTGTAGTAATTTGTTAGGCAGCAACAAAAACTAATACAATCATCCTGTACTAAAAAGTACTTTTTTTTGCAATGACCAAATCCTGACATTAGTTTTTTCACCTACTTACTTGATTACTATCATAAAGCCCTCCTCTGCCTTTCCCTTTTCTGAATTTGTTTTACTGCTTTCCTTTTCATGGTCCACAGAAGTACTGTCCAGGAAAAAGTTTCCATTGCATTTGAAAACAAGAGAAGTTAACATACTAAGAGAAAGTTTCTTTGGACAGGATCCAGCCTATAACACTGCCCTTTTACTTAAGAGCAATAAGCCTACAAACATAAAGGGATAAAATCATCAGCAACCAAAAAGGTCCATGTTCATCCCAATAAATTCATAAAAATCAAAAAGGTATTATACAAATAAAATCAGATACTAAAATTCTGTTCATATTCTCTTATAAGAACTTACTGCCTCAACTTGGAAAATCATCAAATAAATATATACACTGAGTCAGAAAATTATTTTAATAGTTATAAAACATCTTTTTTTTTTTTTAACAGAATCAGTATAAAATAGCAGTTGATTTCTCCATAATTATCAGAATTATTTATACTTGAGGTCTTGGCTAAGTGGGGCTGAAATCAACAAAAAGTCTTGGACTGTTGGCTCAGAGATCGACCTGGGAAGCCCGCCTTGCTGATATCTGTCATGCTTAGCTCTTATGAGATGACACGGTCCTTTTAAAAAAAAGAATCCTTTTATTCATTCTTTGGAGGTTTGAAGTGAATTCGGCAGCGTTCATTAAACACCTAAGATATTTAAAGAGAAACAAGTCATCGAGTTATCATGTATAAATCAGGCCTGGAGCTAAATTAAATTTTTCATGGTTCACGAGAACATAATCGTTTGTCCCAGGCCAGCAGTTTTAAGAAGCAGTTTTCTCACCAGTTCAAACTGACCGACCAAGTGCTTTGATATGCATTTATAAGGCAATTTTAGTATTTTAAAAAAATTTAAATTATTCAAGGAAAAAAATATCACAAACTAGCTTACTTAGTAACTAACAAACATTTCAGTTCCATATTCTGGACACTTAGACGAAAATACCTAAAATAAGTTTAAGGTTTCATCCTTTTTTTAAAAATAACATAAAATGTATTTAAACATCGGTTGTGCTTTTCTAAATGAGTGCCAGATCCTTCTTACAAGTAGGTATGCTTGAAGGGAAAGTCTTTTGTTAAACTGTGTAAATTTATATAATGTGTTGTTCTATTTACTTTGCTTCCTAAAAATCTAAACAAATTACATATCATAAATGTTAAAAGAACATTCTGTGACTGTCTGTCAATATAGGATTGTGTTAGGGCTAAAATTAGTTTTTATAAGACGATTCTATTTGGATGCTAACCATATCCTCTGCACCCCCAACGCCCCTCCCAAGTGAAAACCCTCCGTTGCTTGTAAATGAAGGATCTCTATTCTTCTTAGGAGCCCTAGGGCTCTCCTCACTCCCCCTCCCAGTTCTCTCAAAGCTAAGATTATTTCATACCTTCCAGCTTCTGTCATTTACCACTTCTTCAACATTCAGTTCTGACTGCATCCATTTCAACTGCAAGAAAGGAAAAACAAACTTACTAATAAGTTATGAACATTTAAATTAAAATCTAAAACCAAACTCTATAATGTTTTCCCAACAAAACCAGCCACCACTCCTGCTTTCTTTGCTAGCTGTATTACCTGGGCTAGGTTTCGGAACCTTCTTTGACACACATTCTTTCTATAACTAATCAATTGCTAAATCTTATAAAACCCATGGATCTCAAGCTTTTCTGTATATTATAATCACCTTGAGAGCTTTAAAAAAAAAATCTCAAATTCCCAAGTAGTTCACAGAAGAAATAAAAATAGCCTATAAAGATAAATGGATGAATGCCAAGGCCGGTTTGGCTCAGTGGATGGAGCGTCGGCCTGCGGACTGAAAGGTCCCAGGTTCGATTCCGGTCAAGGGCATGTGCTTGGGTTGCGGGCACATCCCCAGTAGGAGATGTGCAGGAGGCAGCTGATCGATGTTTCTCTCTCATCGATGTTTCTAACTCTCTATCTCTCTCCCTTCCTCTCTGTAAAAAATCAATAAAATATATTAAAAAAAAAAAAAGATAAATGGATGCAACCTCTATAAAGGACAATTTGGAAAGATTTATCAAAAATCTATAAATTCACATGTCCTTAAACTAAAAAATCCCAGTTCTAGTTACTGATTCTACAATACAGATTTGCAGACAGCACAGAGGAATAAAAAGGATAGTAAGGAGGTGGCAATCTGATTTAGATTAAGAAAAAGGACTGGGGGGGGGGGGGGGGGGGACAGAACCAAGGGCATCCCTGTGAAGGGGCAGGGGCCCTGACACACTGCCCAGGAGCTAGTCCTCTGCTTATGTCAGTTATGACATTTTCTGTGTTATAGCTTTTTTTTTTTTTTAATTTAAGGCAACTTTTGTTGGGACTTTTCTGTTATTTTAAACATTATAAATGGCTTAAAATCAGCAGTTAAGAGTAAGGCTATAAAAATCAGACTAACCTGGTTTTACCATTTAACTTGTTCTATGTAAACTTGAACAAGAATTACAATATTTAAACATCAGTCTTCCACCTGTATATTGGGGTACCTCCAGTACAAATTTGTACAGATTTAGTGGAGACATAAAGCATGTGAAATATTAGCATGCGACGGGACAGAACCAAAGAGAGGAAGGGGACTATAGAAGGCCCAAGTGATCTTGAAAGGCATGAGTTTTCTACACCTTGACCATACAGCTCCAGAGGTCTAAGGCAAAAAATTCTGAAGTCTTCCTAATTTTCTTTATAACTGCCAACCTAATCATAAAAGTAGCCGAGTCCATTGCTAGGTCCAGATGTCAGGGCCCTTCATATTCCCAGTCACCTCTGGTAAGAGAAACCTGAAAGGAAAGAACCTAACAATTCCAGGAAAAGGGCTTGAAAACATTCAGAAAAATTAGGAGAAAAAAGCAAGAACTACAGGTTGAGACAGCCAAGAGGTCAAAACCAGGATGATTTCCTCAGGCCAAAGTCAAGACCCAGTTCATCTGGGCAACCATGAGTCAGAGCCCCAGGCCAAAGAACCTGACCAACAGGATTGAAGCTCAGGCAGGAGGTTTGAGAACGTGCACATAATACAAATAAGACCAGAACTTTGTACTGACACAATGGCTCCTTGTAAATGCCCTTCCTTGACTCAGAGCTGGTGTCAGAGTGTAGGCCAGTACACAGGACTGACACTGGGGAACACGGGGAAGGGCTGCATTTCCACGACTGGTGCTCTGCTGTCAAGGAGCAACAAGCCTGAAGAAGCTACCTGCACATACCAAAGCCACCTCAGTTTTGGATTTTAATCAGCTATACGGACCAGAAATCATTAAAGCGTCACTGCTCTCTCAAAGCCTGGACTATCCACCAGAGAAGTAAAAACTTCAAACATGCCACTAAGACAATCTTCATAATTGCTCTCAAATATTTAAAGGGATACCATGTAGCAATGGCTTTAGACCTATCCTATATAGCTCCAAGGGAACGGTAAGGTGCAGTGATTTTACCCATTACAGGGAGGCAGGTTTTCACAATACATAAGAAAACCTCTGAACAATTATGAAGAGAGAATGCACTGCCACAGAAGACAGTGAATTCCTACCCCCTTAAGTAGTGGTTAAACAATATGTGGAAACCATTGGTTGGGAGATATTGTGAAGATGATTAATGTAACAAATATGGAGTCCCAGAGATCCCAAAAGGAAAGGAAAGGAGCTGCTAGTTTGTATCAGCCAACATGCTAGTTCTTACATACTTTATTTCATTTAACTCCCACCAAAAAAAAAAAAAAAGGAAAGCATAAAGTTAGAGTATTAACTCCATTTTACAAATTGAAAATCAGAAGTTTCAGAGCAGTTATTTACAAGGTTACAAAGCCAAGTGGTAGATGGGATTTACTTCCTTAGAGCTGTCTGTCTGCCTTGGTAATCCATGTTTTTTCTATTCTTGAACACTGCACATATTACAGCCAACTACTAATACAATTTCAATGCCACCATCATAATGCTACCTTTGAGATGGTTGTTTCTGAAAATGCTCTGGGTCTTAAAAGAGGTAAATTTCTTCTCAAAGGTCACTAATAGGTGACAGCAGTTATATAGTTCCAGCAAGGGATGTTATTTTTCTGAGTTAAGGATTTAGGTAAAGAAGTGGGACTTTTAAGACTGTCATCTCTGTATATAAGTTAAGTATGTCCACTACAGTAATCAGAATTTGACTATCAGTCACAACTAAATGTAAAAACACTGAATCCAGAGTCAGAAGAGATGGGTTCAAGTCCTGGTTCTAGCACTTACTAGCTTGTGCGTTGAGGGTGTGAGTTAGTATCTCTGAGTCTCAGTTTCCTATACAGAAAATGAAGAGGTAGAGCTGGAACAGCTCTGCACAGCTGTCTCTTTCTGTCCTGACCAGGTAGCTCAGTTGGTTAGAGCCTTGTTCCATTAGGGCACATACGAGAATCAGCCAATGAATGTATAAATAAGTGGAGCAACAAATTGATAGTTCCCTCTCTCTCTCCAAAAAAAAATTTTTTTTTAAAAAGAGCTGTTTCTGATTCCATAATCTCCATAGCAAATAAAAAATTCAGGTTTCCTTATTTGCTTAAGTATTACTCATGGTTACCCTATCGTCCTATATGATATCAGGTAGAAAGCTTTCCTGACTCACTGAGTGGTTTCTAAAGCTCCCCCTTTACAGTGGTCACCCTGGTGATTCTCTCTGGGTCCTAGAGGCAGAGGGCAGAACTGAGGGCGGGGTAAACTGTGTGACACATCCAAACACTCACTGGTTTCTGAACTTTGCTCTCCACTAACAGTCACTTTATTCTTTTGTTTGACTTAATTTGCAAATAGTGATTTTTCCGTTTCTGATTTACCAGCCTTGCCCTGCAGTTTTGTTTAATACCTTCAAGAGTCTGTTAAAGTATAAAACCCCCAAACAACTACACTTTAACGGGCGTTATATAAATTATCTCTAGGCCTTCCTAAACACTAATACTATAGCAAGATGACCATTAGAGAAGAAGTCCCCTATTGAGAAACCCACCACTGATGAGTAAGCAGGTATGGAACACAGGGCTGAAGCAGTCTCATGACCAAAGAGAGCAGCGGAGACAGTGGGTGAATCCTGTATCCAGTGAGACATACAGCATCAGGGGGATGATGAGAAAGTGCACTCATCATGTGCAGCTCCAAGAACAAAGGCTTGAAAGAGATGACAAGGCCTCCTTTTCACTGTCTGGCTACATCTACTAACAAAGGGCAAACTTCACAACCGTTCAGTATGAAAAACATGATTCCATCCCACAGTGGATTTTCACTCACCTGACATGCAAGGCTCAGTAAGTCACCTGTCATGGCATCTTCAAATATAGACATTATTTTGATAATTGTACAGTGGTCATATAAGAAAATGCCCGTCCTTAGGAAATAACCAACATATGTAAGGCTAAAGGGGTACAACATGCCAAACATAATCTCAAAAAGGCTCAGGGAAAAAATGTGTACGTATGTATAGGTGGGAGGGAAAGGAAGACTGGGAAAGAGGGAGGGAAGGATAGAGGGAGAAGGGAGCATGAAGACAATGGTCTGTGAAGCAGATGGAGCAAAATGTAAACAAATAGGTCAATATAGGTAAAGGGTACATGGGAGTTCCTTGTACTATTCTTGCAACTTTTCTGTAAGTTCGAAATTATATCAAAATTGAAAATTACCCCTTAAGAGACCCCCAGGAGACAGCCACGCATTCCACATAGAAAAATATGGTACATTTCACCTGTTTTCCTGACATGTCACATTTAAGGGCTATAAGAAGTGTTCTGTTTCATTAACACCTTTCGTACCGCATAGAAATCTCTAAGACATACTCCAGGGACCGCACATTTTCGGGCAAACTGCACATTATTTAAATCATCATAATGCACTTTAGGTGTCGTTTTTCAATAATTATAACATTTTTATTTACAAAAACAATTAAACAATTAAAGTTCCTAGTACTTTTTTAACGTATGGTATTGCGTAAAACATTTTCCTCTATGAAGAGGGACCAAACAAAATTTACATAAGTATCTAGATTCACTCCTTTTTCCATGGGCGTGAAAAACGAGAAAACTCGTGAGCGGTCCTTAACAGATGGCGCACGAAACACGAGACAACTCGTGAGTGGTACGAAAGGTGTTAACTACACTCTGACGTCCACACCTTATCTACATTATAGCTGAGTTTGGAAAATAAGGCTTCCTCTGACATAGCACTCAGAGGGCACTTGCTATTTTCTTAACCACAAAAGCTACAGGAATGGGAGATTAAATGGAATGTCCAAAAAAGAGCCAAAGACCCATAACAACTTCTCCATAGTAAGGAAATAAATTATAATGAGGTTCTAGTATATCTGGTTATATTAAATTATACTATATTTTAATGGATGAAGAGGTTAATGTCCTGAAATTAATTATCTGTATTTAATTACTGAAGCAGTTTTTATACTGAAGCAAATTTCTACAAATAACACCAGAGGTGAATGTTTTCAAAGTGTAAATACATTTAAGAAATGTTTCTTCTCAAGTCAAGCCTCAGGACACAGATACAGATGTGATTTCCCTAGATTTTCTGGTGAGGTATTGGTCTGAATTAATCCTTTTACTTTTAACAGCAGGAATTGAAATAAAATGTGATTACATGTTTCTTTTAGCTAAACCTGCTACACTGCATACATTCATGAAATGCACATTAATTTACCAATTTACCACTGAAAATGAAGTTTTAATATCTTAGTAATTTTTTTAAAGTAATAATCATATCTTACTCTAAATTTTTCATGTTAAAAACTGCTTTATTTTGAAGGCTAAGTTTGGAAAAACTTTGCCTCAGAAATGTAAACCTTATTCAACTTACCTTTGTCTGTTCTTTTCTAAGTTGCTTTAATAACGTTAAATCGTCCAAATTCTTTTCTCTCTCTTCTCGGAGGTGTTTTACTACTGATGAAGTCTGAGCTATACAATTTTTTATAAATCTGTCCCTACTGGTATGAGCCTCCATCAACTAAAAGAACAAAGGAATGAAAAAAGAAAAAAAAAAATCACACCAATTTATCACATTTTAGTGTTGTCTTTTAAGTCCTTATTTTTAGACTATAAAAATGTAATACTTTCTAAAACAGTGTTTAAAAATTACGTCTATGGAAGAGAAGATTGTGCTAATTAGCTAAATCCCCTAAAAACAGATCAAAGGAAGCACCTCTGCCGTGCTCGGGTCGTGCTCTTCCTCAATAAGCTCCCAGGGCTTCCTGCTCTCTTCCTGAACCCCTCTTCCTGCACCCCCACACTGGACTCTTCGCCTCAGTCTCCTTTTCCCTACCACACCCTTCTCTCCTCTCCCATCCATATGTTCCTCTACCCCACACCCACTCTCACACATCTTCTGGGCCACTTTCTATTGATATTCTTCCTCTCTTTTTTTGTCCTTTCATGCTTTCTTCAGCCTCATGTTGTCACCAAATACAAGGAATTATAAAGTAAGTGATGTAGAGCAACTCTTAGTTACAATAAAGAAAAACAAAGGAAGTTACCTTACCTATGTAAGACAGAGCCCTTTTCAAGATTTTAAAGTTTAAGTATTAATAAGGAAAAATTATGTATAAAGTACAGATTATTGATTCCATCAATTGTGTGTGTTGATTGAAAGGACAACTGATAGAGCAACTTTTTACTAACCTTCATGTTGATGTAGCAAATCCAATATAACAATTCACATCTATTTTCTGCCTTGATTCATTTCAAACACCTTCCTATGATCATAGCCAAATTTCTATGACATCCCCAAAATTTGGGGCACAGAAAAAGCAAAAACACTAAAATAATATATTATCACCATTATAAAGGTACATAAATAACAGTGGTTTACCTACAACTAAAATTTAAGTTTTAACTTGCTCCATGTAATTATCATTTCTTCTTCTTTCTGAAGAGAGAATAACCTGTGATAATTATAACAGGGATAACCCAACCATTATATATACAAAATACAGCACTAACTTAACCATTCTATAAGCATTCTTCATAAGTTATTTGAAATACATCTCCCAGATGATCATATTGGGACCCTATGGTTGAGAATGACTGGTGTATCTTTCGCCTGGAAAGAATAAAACTTTGCAGTTCTAGAGTGCAGTACTAAAAGTGCATTACTAGTAATTATAAACCATACCAATGGAAAGAGAAGGAAAGTACAAGTAAACTGCCTGATAGACATTAACCTCACCTATAGTAAATTTCTCTAATATGCTATTTTTTTTCATTGTAACATTTGATTCACAAAGACAGCCTCAAGGCTCATATTTCATATTCCAATATGCTGCTTCTTTACTTGTTTACTCCTTCAGGTATAATTACAGGAAATTAAAGGAGCCATTGAGGGCAGGGAACTACTCTTCCTAAAAGAGAATAAAAAGAAAAGAACCATCCTGAGAGGTAAGAAGTTCTCCTGTTGCTGCGTAAGACTGACTAAGTAATTAGCATTTCCAGGCTTCAGTTTCCTCTTTTGTAAAATAATGAGAAAATAATCACTGATATCCTTTCTACTTCTAATATTTAGGGGCAACATGACTCAATACACTGCTCAGATACCAGATGTTATTTAATCACATTGATATTGTGTCTAACTCCCCAGCAACTGGTGAAATAACACTCGCACCAACTAGAAGTATAACAAAATAGTCTCACTTTTCTATCTGCATTTTAGTTTTTAGAATTTTAGTATTTTTTCAACTCAGTTTTTCTTTAAATCCCTTTGGTTTCTGATATGATGGTCAGAAATCTCTCTCTTTAAAAAATATATTTATATTTTTTTATTGATTTCAGAGAGGAAGGAAGAGGTAGAGAGAGATAGGAACATCAATGATGAGAGAGAACCACTGATTGGCTGCCTCCTACCTGCCCCTTACAGGGGACGAAGCCTGCAACCAAGACATGTGCCCTGACCAAGACTCGAACCGTGACCTCCTGGTTCATAAGTCAACGCTCAACCACTGAGACGGGCAAGCTGGGCTTATTTTAATATTTTTTTTAAAAATATATTTTATTGATTTTTTACAGAGAGGAAGGGAGAGAGATAGAGAGTTAGAAACATTGATGAGAGAGAGAAACATCAATCAGCCCCCTCCTGCACATCCCCTACTGGGGATGTGCCCGCAACCAAAGGTACATGCCCTTGACCGGAATCGAACCTGGGACCCTTTAGTCCGCAGGCCGACGCTCTATCCACTGAGCCAAACCGGTTTCGGCTATTTTAATATTTTTAATTTTTATTTTTCAATTACAGTTGACATTTTTCTATCTGCATTTAAAAATTAAATTCAAATTTTGTACCTTTCCTTTCAGTCTCTCTCACCACTAAGTTTCCTTCTTTGGTTGGACTTTCCTTTACTATTCCCCTCTTTAACTTGCCCCTTTTCTGTGGATAGACATCTAGCTGCAGATCACCCTCCTACCCTCACCTGTTTACTTCTCCTTCATATTAGCCTCCTGGGAACCCACTTGATGTAAAGAGAAATTACTGGGTAAATGTCCTTTTATTCTGTATAATCAATTGCTTTAATCTGGTTTCCATGACCATCCTTCAATAAAATTCAGAATTCAGAGCCCGTGCAAGAGGAATACGCCTGGACTTTTCTGTGCATCTATGTCAAAGAAATGAGGACACTTGATAATTAGTAACAGATTATGTGACATGAGCCTAGCAGAGGAAAATATAGCACTAACCCAGGCTTGGCTCATTAGCAATTCAGATGCTTAGGATTTGGTCATTGGAGAACTGTTTCTGATCTATATGAAGTGCTTATCAAAGGAACTGAAGTAAATTTATTAAGAAACTTGGTAAAATGCAAGGAAGGCCTTTGAATAAAGGGGGGAAAAATCCTGAACAATAAGTATATTATAACCATACTTTCTTTGAGTTGGGGTAAGCAATTTTGAAACGAAGACATTGGAGTGAGACAGGAGAATGATTCAAAACTAGTCTTAAGGGGGTTATATCTAGGACTTTCGGTTTTATTTTATCAAAACTTTAAAAACTTCGTTTAATCTAAAATTTTCAAGTCTTTTAATCATTATTTTAAAACAATGTTTTCTGTCTTTAAGGGAAATATGATGCCAACAGCTGTCCTAATTATAGTATGGGGGGTTTTTTTTTTTTGGTGTTTTACTTTCTAGAGCAAAAGTTGATTCTAAGTAAACTTCAAATTAAATTCTAATTTCCTCGACATAATTTGGTTTGTTTTAGAACCTTGAGAATGACCCTTGGTTAAGTATCATTCAAATCAAACAAAAGCCCTGGCCAGTATGGCTCAGTTGGTTGGGCATCGTCCCGTGCACGAAGGAAAAGGCTGCTGCTTAGGTTCCCAGTCAGGGCACATGCCCTGTGGCAGCTGGATCCCTGATCCCCTGTTGGGGGTGTGCAGGAGGCAGCCGACCAATGTTTCACTCATATTGATGTTTCTTCCTCTCTCTATAAATCAATTTAAAAAAATCAAACAAAAATTACGAAGTTTATGTCATAGCATTTTTTGTGTGTTTTAAATCTTCCAGAACTTCTGAGAAAATGATGTAAGGGGGAAGCATACCATTTAAGTATATATGAATCACCCTAAATCAATCACTATAACACCAATAATAGTTTGGAGCACTGTTCCAAGTTCATAGACGCTATATTGCTCAGGACTGATTTTTATGTTTACCTTGAGGACAATAAATATAGCTAGAAAAATTTCAGAGACTGAAGGGAATATGCTCTAATAAGGGGATCTCATAAAATTAATTTATTTTTACTACAAGTAATTTTTAAGATTTGGAATTTCTAAAACAAGTGCTTCATAATAGCTTTGCTGATCATCTCTTATGAAGAAGCATTATCATTAGAGTGCAAATACTTTTTCAGCAGCTACAGAGGAAGGGTCAGGGACTAAAGTAAGTCAGAGTGACTACAGGCAGCTTAGACATTTCATGGAGTTCCATTTCTTAGCTGAGACAATATCTGAAGGAACTCAGTGGTATTTATTAACATTGTGCTGCAGGGATTCCTGGCACAAAACTACTTGATAAACAATCTTTTGCATGATGTTCATGTTGCTGAATCCCTCTAGGACAGCGATTTTCAACCAGAGCGCTGTGGTACATTGGTATGCCACAAAAAATTTTGAAACATACAATACCTGACTACTTAGTCAGGGGCACTGACCTCTTTTCCCTTAGCTTATCAAATAAAAAACTGACAGCAGCTAACACAACAATAGCTGTTTGGTGTGAATCAAAATTATACCTATTTTTTTGTCAGATCAGCAAAAAATATATTTTTCGATATGCTGCAAAATTTTAGTAAGTAGTTTATGTGTGTCATGGAGATAAAAAAAAAGGTTGAAAATTGCTGCTGTAGGATAACGACAGAAAAATATCCAAACACATACCTAAGAATATACAAAACAGAAAGGTTCCAAATTTAGTATGCAAGGTTATCTTGGCTCAACAAAAGGATAACAAGTAATAATAGCAATAACTAATAATAGAAGCATCAAGCATTCATATGTAAAACATTTAGTACAGTAAGCACTTTATATTAGCTCATTTAATCCTGTTAACAACTCTATGAATGAGATATTCTTATGATACTATTTTACAAATAAGGAAGCTAAGGCAGAGGTTATGTAACATGTTCAAGGTCATCTTCTTAGGAAGTAGCAGAGGTGGGATTTAATCTAGATCTGGAATCTATTTTGTTTATCACTACAATATAAACCTCTAAATCAGTGATGATGAACCTTTTGAGTTCGGCGTGTCAGCATTTTGAAAAACCCTAACTTAACTATGGTGCCGTGTCACATATAGAAATTTTTTGATATTTGTAACCATAGTAAAACAAAGACTCATATTTTTGATATTTATTTTATATATTTAAATGCCATTTAACAAAGAAAAATCAACCAAGAAAATGAGTTCACGTGTCACCTCTGACATGCGTGTCATAGGTTCGCCATCACTGCTCTAAATTAATAAAAACACTGGAAACAATTAAATAGGTTACAAAGATTATATGGGTAGTGGGGCGGGGTCACTAAAGTGATCATAATTTCTAGTTCTTTAGACAGCTACCCAAAGAAGCGAAGTGAACAGTCAAACAACCTCACAATAAATTAGGACTAGGACGATGCTCCCTACCTCCAAAACTGGGTTCTACTCATCAAAGCCCACAACCCTGTGATTTTCTCAAACCACTATAATGTACTTTCATATAAAAGCAGAACAAAAATAGCAGCAGTTAACCGCTTAAATTTAATTGATATGAATAAGCTCATCCAAAACTGATTTTTTTTCATAACTGAGAAATGGACTTTAGGTTTTAAGTAATACCTTCTTTATGAGACAATGAATCCAAATAATAATCTTGCAGTAGAGCCTAAAAAAGCAAGCGCCATTTGAACTTTAGCTTCCATGTTAAAGAAAAGATATAAGTAAACTATAAAAAAATACTTAGCTACATCATTATTTCCTTCCGCTTTTAGAAAGTAAAGAGAAAAATAAAGGGCATCTTTAAGAGTCAATGAAAATACATACTTGAGAAACCAAAGTCTCAGGAAAAGACATTTATCTGTGACTTTCCTTCTCTCTCAACCACCAAATGGTTCTATCCCCTTCCTAACGAGTAAGGGAAGAAAGAAGACATAGAAGGTGTGACGGGTTTCTCCAGCTGTGTGGCTTCTCAGGACTGAGCCCTTCTCTTGTTTCACTATTTTACTTGACTGTTTTCACTCTCTCCTTCATTCCTTTGTATATAAGGTTTTCTTAAGTTAAAGGCTTCCCAAGAAGGAGCCAAAAACGACCACTCCCATTCCTTAGGACCATCTCTTCACAGACTGTGCCTACAATCACACATTTCTTCAGTTTGTAGAAACGAGGACAAAACTTATACACACCTTCAGGTATGAGCAAGAAGAAAACATAACGTCATTATTTTATCCACAGTTTAATTATAACATTTATCAAATGAGTTCTTATTTTGCCTGCAAAGAAACGCATAGAAGCACAAAAGAAAGACTCAAAAGATACACTTACAGACTCATAAAGTTGTTTACAGGTTTGGCCGGCATCAATTTTCCCTGCAAAGGAAGCTGTTGGAACCGTAGTGTTTAATTCATGTACTATTCTGTCATCAATCGTCCTCATCACCTTGAGTAATTCCTATATATTTTTAAAATAAAAGAAGAATAACCTGAATGGAAAGTTAAGTGATTTTTTAAAAAAGAAGTATTTAAACCAAAACATAAAGCTCTTGATTTTACAACCCTGTATGTTAGGAGTGGGGAAACCACGCCAAATATAGTGCAAATACAGGAAAACTTTCGTTACAAGAATTATATAATAGTAATTCTAATAATGGGCACCAGCTCTGTTTCCTTGGCTCCAATGTGATCATCTTAAGGGTAAAGATTGTTTAATTCATTCGTAAGCCCACAGTACTTAACAAATAGTGTGTGCTCTTTGCATCTCCAGGGTACAGACAATCAAGTGTTCTACTGAGCTGGATTCCCACATTCTCCAAATCAATCCAGCATAATTGCTTATTCCATTCCCTCTCTATCACTCTAAAATGTGATGCTAGGTAGAAAACTTAGAAAGATAACACAAGATAACACAAGAAACTATCGGTAGTGGTTAACTTGCTGAAATTAAATTTATTCCCTTTTAGGCTTTTTGTTGTTAAGTTTTTGTTGTTGTTGTTTTTACCATGGTGGTATAATTTTTGTGACAAAAGTAAGTAAAACAAAATATGCTGCTAGAGAAGGAATCACATCTCTTCATGGCTCTCTTGTTTATAGAACAAGCAATAATCAGTTTTACCTTTCTTAGGAACTCTAGCCTCACACTTCCCAAAGACCTCCTCCCCCTGAGAAAGGCTCCAACTCTCAAACCAACCAAAAGAAAAATGATAATAGGCAAGAGGACTTGGACTTTGGTGAGTAAGCCTGCATAGCATAGTCCCTTCTCCCAACATTTTGACTAGCGTACATTTGTCAGAGGAATTGGGAGTTAGCTACATCCTGTCTCCAAATAATATAAACACTAGAAAAGGTGTAGTATACCTTTCTCTTTAAATTATTTCTTAAACCTGCCCCCCCACCCATAAACAAATAAACATGATCTCTGCAAAATCATCAAGAAAACAGGAGCATATAATTCTAGGAAGAGATTTATTACTGACAACATCCAAGTTCACATTCAATATTAATGTATATGAAAATCAGGGAAGTCCCTTCTATTTGCTAGATGGGATGCTGCCTGATTCATTAATCATTCAATAAAGCCAATTAGATCTATTTCTCTCAGCATAACAGTCTATTTCTTTCCTTTGCCAAACGTTAATCCAGACTGAAACCAACTCCTTTATTTCTTTCTTTATCCATTTATTAAATATTTTTACTAGCATTAAAGCATTACACAAATTAGAAAAAAAATTTAAAGTTAAAATCACTCAGTTAACCATTATCAATATTTTAACATGTCCCTTCAGTTTTTTTCCTATAAATATCTATGAATATTTTTATAAAACTGAGATACTATGTAACAGTTTAAAGTCCAACTTCATGACATTATACCATGAGCATTTTGCCCTTGTTATTAATAATTATTTTATCCTGTGCAGGTAGCACAACTTTTCTGACCACTTCCCCATTAATGAACATTTAGGTTGTTCCCAATAATAATAACCACTTAGACCACTTATCTTTCATTAGTAATTTAATGATCTTTTCTAGTTTCAATCTAGAAATAAAACTGCTTTTAGAAGGCTCATAATTTCGACTAATAAAACACAGGCCAACACCAGGTCTAAAAACAACTTCACTATCTTATCCCCTCTTCTTGCATGTTTCTATTTTTGTCAATAGCATCATCATTCTCTGTACACTGGAATTCTTAGGGGTTAATCTGAACATATTCACTAAGCAACTTTAAATAATGCGTTATGTACAGTGCAGGATATATCATGTCAGTAAATGGCAAATTCCAAACAAATGATGGTTAGCACTGTTTAGAGAGTCAAGAAATAGGTAAGTAGCAGAGAGGGACCTACCTTGTTAACTTTATCTCCTATAACTTGACTATTTTTTAAAAAAGCCTCTTTTAAAATCAAACCGATCTTCTGAGCCAACATTTAAGTTATACCCTTTAGATAAAGCTTTCCTTGACTGAGAGGCCTCAATAATCTTCTAAAAACATATGTAATTAGAGACAGTACCACAAAGTTCACTCATTTATTAACTCACTGTTCATTAAAAAGTATTCACTAATGTCTAATTTATGTCAGACATCATTCTAAACACCAGGGCTATCATGGTAAATAAAACAGAAAAACTCCTTGCGTTTATGGAGAAAAATTCTCGGAGACAGGCAAGATAATTTCAATAAAGTAGTCCCCCATTATTCACTGGGGATATATTCCAAGACCCCCCAGTGGATGCCTGAAATCACGAACAGTACTAAACCCTATATATACTGTGTTTTCCCTTATACATGCATACCTTTTCACTTAAAGAAAGCTATTTATGGCTTCTTGACATATCTGAATTGCCAGCATCACTACTCTTATGCTCTGCGCCATCACTAATGAATACAAGCACTGCAATATCAAGATAGTAGATCTGATAACCAAGACAACTACTAAATGACTAATGAACAGGGAGCAAAGAGATGATTCACTGATTCATATCCTGGGTGGAATGGAGCAGGACAACACGCTACTCAGAAAGTTGTGTAATTTAAAACTTATGAATTGTTTCTTTTTGGAATTTTCCATGTAATATTTTCAGACTGTGATTGACCACAGGATGAAACCACAGATAAGGGGTTTCAGAAAACAAACTAAGGTAACAGGGATGAAGAGTGACTGGGTGGGGTGGAAGGGTCTACCTTAGATAGGGAGATCAAGGCCACTGTGAGGATGAAGCATTTGAGCTGAGACCTAAATATGAATGAGCCAACTATAAGAGCATCTGGGGGAATAATAAAAAAATAATGAGTCAAGAACAAACTTTGGGGTGTTTGAAGAACTAAACGAACGTTAAGTGAGCTAGGAGTGAGTAAGGGAGAAAGTCATATAAGGTAAGGTCAGAGCACAATAAAATGAAGGACCAGAGACCATGGAAACAATAAAGGATTCTGTTCTAAAGGTAACAAAATTTTAGGCAAGGGGATGATATAAACAACTAATTTTTTAAAAGATAACTTTGGCTGCTATGTAGAGAATGCACTAGAGAGAGGAATGGAAACAAGGTGACCATTTAGCATACTATGGTGGTCTAGGCAAGATAAACGTAGTTTGATAAAGTGGTAGCAGTAGACTTAGGAAGAGGAAGCTGGATTTAGGGTTTATTTTGAAACTAGAGCTGATAAAACTTGCTGCTGAATTGGTAAGGGTAGTGGGTGAGAGAAGAAAATGGGATAACTTTTAAGTTTGAGGCCTGAGCAACTGAATGGATGTTTTAACATTAATTAACGATGAGGAAGAGGCTGAGGGAAGAAAAGATTTAGGAGTGGGCAGATCAATAGTTCTATTGTGACTCACAGGGTATTTGATGATATTTAGGATTATTATTAATTATATTACTTGTATTATGTTATACTTGTATTATGTTTAAAACTGTAACCTTTTAGCCTGGCCAGTGTGGCCCAGTAGTTGAGCAGTGATCTTTGAACCAGGAGGTCATGGTTCGATTCCCGGTCATGGCACATGCCTGGGTTGTGGGCTTGATCGCCAGTGTGGGACATGCAGGAGGCAGCCAATCAGTGATTCTCTCTCATCATTGGTTTCTCTCTCCCTCTCTGAAATTAATAAAAATATATTTAGAAAAATAAACTATATATATAAAAGGCTAATATGCAAAGTGTCCCCTTGGAAGTTCTAAAAATATAAGAAAAATAAACTATATATATAAAAGGCTAATATGCAAAGTGTCCCCTTGGAAGTTCAACCAGGAGTTTGATCGCTCACTATGACGTGTGCTGACCACCAGGGGGCAGTGTGGAATGAAGGAAGAGAACTATAAACCCACTAGGCACACATTTCGTTATAGTGGAAAAAATGCTAGAGCTCTCAAGACAACTAGAGGTCTAGAGCAGCGATTTTCAACCCTTTCCATATCATGGTACAAATAAACTAATTCTGAGGCACACCAAAAAATAGATATTATGCCTATGTGACAAAAAAACAAAAAACAAAAAACAAAAACAAACAGGTATAATTTTGATTCATTCACCCCAAACAACTATTATTGTGTTAGCTGTTGTCATTTTTTTATTTGGCAACCTAAGGGAAAAGAGATCAGTGCCCCTGACTAAATAGTCAGGTATTGCATGTTTTAAAAATTCTTGCAGCACACTGGGTGTAAACTGTTGGTCTAAAAGAAAGCCTGGGCGGCCCTCACAGACTAACAGCAATGGAAGTTTAATGTAGGTACAAAAGTACTGCCATTAAATGTGTCTCATAAAGAATTACTACCTACCTGATGCCTAGCCCTAATCACATACCCTCTTCTCTCACAAATTCAACCAAGAAAATGTCCTTGGTAGCTTATCTATACTAATGGAGGAATATGCAAATTGGCCGGGACACTGGCACATAATGACTAATCAGGATGGGGGTGGGGCCAAGGCAGAGAGCTCTCAGTACGCCTGTGCAGGGGTTCCGAAGGGCACAGAGAGGAAGGGAGAGCAGTTAGGCAGTTAGGGGGATCAGGCCGGGAGGGGAGAGCAGTTAGGCAGTTAGGGTGATCAGGCAGGCAGGCAGGTGAGCGGTTAGGAGCCAGTGGTTCCAGATTGCGAGACAGATCCCGGATTGAAGAGGGTGCAGGCCGGGCTGAGGGATCCCCCACCACCACCACCCCCCATGAATTTCATGCACCAGGCCTCTAGTATACAATAAACTGCAACTGAAGTTCACAGAAATACACACACTTCAGTGGTTCTCCATAGGCTACATCTTTGTATAGAACCTGGAACCCTAATCAGCTTCAAAATGTCAAAGCATAACAAAGAGAACTCTTCAAATTTTAAAGTGCCTCTACCTTCTCCTATCTTTCACCTTCCTCAAAACAAGAAGAGATTCTAGTATATCATGAATCTCTAATTTTAGACTGACTATTTAAAATTATTTATGTACTTTATCTTGTAATTTCATTTTCTGTCTTACCTATAATTGTGGGGGTAAAATCTCAATTTCAGTACTGAAAGAGTAATCATATTTAGTAGTAGGAAAGAGTAAATGTGTATTGTCTCTCTATAATTATACTATATTTCTAAGGTTAACCCTCTGGTAAGTTCCTTTTATTATTTTGGGCAGCTTTTAGGTTTTAGGGGGGGGTGGGAAAAGGTCTACTATAAGTCAGTAAAATACAAATGTACTCCAAAAAAATAATCTCAGATTTAACGTTTCCTTTCCACACCCTCTGCCTGTAGACACCCAGTAGATCCCATGTGCTCTTTTTAGACAGACCTAGTTCCTCAAACCCCATTTTTACAGCAGTACTCACACTGTTCCCCCTAAGCCAGAAACAAAGACTTGCCTGCAACTGTCAGAGTCCTCTGACAACCAGCACCCCCAGGCACAGGGACAGAGAGCAGCTGGGCATGTTGCAAGAGGAACCATAACTAATGCTGCTAGACAATAGTCTATTTAGTTTGTACCTTATTATCATATAACTCAAAATCAACTGTGTATAAACGAATAAGTATTCCTAACAGAAATACTAAGACAAACATTCTCGGAAGGAATACTGAGTTGGTTTTGTTCAGGTGATATATGAACTAGATCTCAGACAGGGTCAGAAAAAAAGGATTTCAAGGTAGCCACAATTGAAAAAAAGCATGGAAATAACAAAGAGCATAATGTGTTCAGAGAAAAGAGGCCTATGTGGTTGGACAACAGAGATCAAATGTACATTGGAGGAGGTAAGGGTTTGGGGGAGAGAAACATGCATGAATAAAGACAGTGGTAAGGGATATAACTAGAGAGAGGCACTTTGGGACTGAATGCCATGTTAAGTATTTTTGACCTAGTTATATAAGCCTAAAATTAGATGCATGGTTCAGATTCTAAAATTTCGAAGATAACAGTATAAAGCCACAATATTATGGAGATTAGATTGAAGGAGGGATATATTAGAGAAAGGAATGACTGAAAATAAGGAGACCTATCACAAAGCTAGTTGCAAAGATAACAGAGCCTGAACAAAGACGATGGCGCAAGTGATGAATCTTCCTAAAACACTTATTTGATCATCTCACACCCTCTGCTCAAAATTGGCTCCTTAATCTCACCCTTGGCATCCAAGGCCTTCTACAACCTGGTTCTAATCTTTTGTGTAATCTCAATGTGCCTCCTGAATTCCAGCAATACTGATTGGCTATTTCCCCAAATACATAAAATTGCCTTATATACTGTTTTTTTCTACCGAAAATAGACATGATCCAATTCACTTAAGGCCCAGTTCATTTATTTATTTTTAATTGATTGCAGAGAGGGGACTGGAGGGATAGGAACTCCAATGATGAGAATCATTGACCGGCTGCCTCCTGCACACCCTCTACTGAGGATTGAGTCAGCAACTTGACTGGATATAGAACTATGACATCCTGGCTCATGGGTCAATGCTCAACCACTGAGACACACAGCTGGGCAAGGCCCAACTAAATTATCATCTCTTGAGTTATTTCTCTTTGAACTGTTAAAGCATTTTATTCATATTCTCAACATTTTCTACATTTTATATCCAGTCCATTGGGTCTTCCCAAGTGCCTGGTAGCTAGCCGTAACTGTTTTGAATTGCATTGTGCCTTCCCAAAATTTCTATGTGACTATATCTGGAGATAAGGCCTTTAGGGAAGTAAGACAGGGTCCTAATCCCATAAAACTGGTGTCCTTGTGAGAAAGCGAAACCAAAGATTTTTCTCCCTCTACAAGCCCAAAGAGGCCACGAGAGAATGCAGTGAGAAGGCAGCAATCAGCAAGTCAGGAAGAGAGGCTCACCAGAAACCAATCTTGACAGGACTTTGATCTTGGACTTCTAGCTTCCAGAACTGTGAAAAAATACATTTCTGTTGTATTTAAGCCACCATTTGTGGTATCTATCATGGCAGCCCTAGCAGACTAATACAATATTCAAGAAATTGTTGCTGAATGTTAAAATGGGATTCCAGACATTCAATTTTAAACACTCTTTTCTGGATTTTTAAAAATATGTATTTTTTAATTATTTCAGAGAGGAAGGGAGAGGGAGAAAGAGATAGAAACATCAATGATGAATCACTGATTGGCTGCCTACTGCATGCCCCACACTGGGGATCAAGCCTGCAACCCAGGCATATGTCCTGACTGGGAATGGAACTATGACCTCCTGGTTCATAGGTTGATGCTCAACCAGTGAGCTATGCAGGCCGGACTCTTTTCTGGATTTCATTTTGAAAATAGGATATTTCCCAGGAGTGCAAAGTCCAACTTTTATAATAGAAAAATAAGAATTGTAAAAATTTAAAACACTTTAAAAACTCTTAAACTTTACATCTATATCCTGGCCAGGTAGCTTAGCTGGTTAGAGTGTCAGCCCAATGAGCCAAGATTTTGGGTTCAATCCCTGGTCAGGGCACATATAAGAATCAACCAATGAATGCATGAATAAGTAGAACAACAAAATCAATGTTTTCCTCTCTCTCAACTCAATGAAAATATATAAATACATAAAGCATGCACCTATACAGAAAAAAAATCAGAACACTAGTTGTCAGAGGAAAGAAGGATGGGGCAAGGATTGACTGGAAGGGGCATCTGACAGAAGAAACTTTCTGTCAAAACTCATTTAACAGCCCTAGCTGGTTTAGTTCAGTGGCTAAAGCGTCGGCCTGCAGATTGAAGGGTCCTGGGTTCGATTCCCGTCAAGGGTACATGCCTGGGTTACAGACTTGATCTCCAGTAGGGGGCGTGCAGGAGGCAGCTAATCAATCAATGATTCTCTCTCATTGATGTTTCTATCTCCCTCTCCCTCTCTGAAATCAATAAAAATATATAATTTTTTAAAAGGTGGATTGATGGGTAGAGATTGCTATTTGATAAATACAGTGGGGCCTTGACTTACGAGTTTAATTCGTTCCGAGACTGAGCTCGTTAACTCAAATTACTCTATCAACTCAATGCAAAAAATCAGCCGAGAGACAGCTGGTATCTCAAAAAACTCGTTAGTTGGGACACTCATAAGTCAAGGCCCCACTGTACAGCAAATCACTGGTTAAAGAATCTAGATGGTAGGTACCAGTGTTCACTGTACAATTCTTTCAACTTTTTGTAGTGTTTGAATATTTTCATAATAAAATTCTGAAAAAAATACAACTAATCTTTATAGTGGTTAGAGCATTACCCCCAAGAACCAAAAGGGTCTCGGGTTTGATTCGGGGCTTGTGAGGGAGGCAAACCAATCGCTGTATCTCTCTCACATGGATGTTTCTATCTCTCTCCCCCTCCTTCCCTTCCACTCTCTCTAAAAAAATCAATGAAAAAAATGATTTACAATTAACAAGAACAAAAATACATACAAGAAAATAAGAAAGAAAAAAGAAAAGGAAAAATATCAAAAGAAACACACAAAAAATATACGTGACTTTTTTCTCTTCAAAAGTATTTAGTGCAGTGCTTTTCAGATTTAGGATACTCACACAGAAAATGTAATGGTTCCATAGCTTTAAAAAATTTAAACTGCTTAATAATTTGTGAGTATGCCAGTTAAATTCATCTAAACCTCAATGCTATACTAAAGCTTTATAATTTCACAGCACCTTCCCTTATGTTATTGTGTGCCGAGGCAATAGGGACAAATGTTATTCTTATTTACAATGAGGTTAAATGATGTGTCAAGACCAGCTCTGGGAAAGCAGTTCTTCTGACTTTTAGCCCAGGATATTCTCCATTATAAACCATGCACTTGGAAAAGTCCTAGAGAAAGTATCTAGAAACTTCCCCTAGGTATCACTAATTAGACTTATTTTATTTTTTCTCTGTGAATGGAATGGCTCTGCACGACAGTTTAGCTTTTGCCCCACTTACAACAGTTTATCTGACCTTCCAAAAGGAAAATCAGTGTTTTAACAGCAAAGAGATCCTCTGAAATTTGGTTTGAGAGATTCAAATAACATTATAGAGATGGAAATAAGTTTTAAATATTACTTAACATAACCTTATTTTACAGATTCAAAAGTTAATTCCCAAAGGAGTTAAGTGATTAGCCCAAGGTCCCAAAGCTAATAGCAGAAGCAGTACTAGAACCCAGAACATCTAACTCACTAACCAAGACTCTTTCTCATAAACCTTAAAACTATCATTGCACTATTATCTGAGTGTATTGACTCAAGTTAAATCACAGTACTAATGTGACAAGACCAAGGCGACAAATGGTGTAAACCTTAACACGTTAAGTGCCACGTCAGTCACCAGTGACTGATACTATACTTTCCGACCGTGGACAGTCAGTCACTGCTGCCGCCAGCATATCGGTGAAATCGGAAAGGAAGACAAAACAGGCTTAGCGCTTAACGTGTTAAACGGTCCATATACTTTAGAATTCGTCTTTTTTTTTTTTCCTACTTAAGGTTTTTACAAATGTTTGCATTTGTTGGGCACATGAATCATATTTGAAGTCAACTGCAGTGTTGAGCTATTCTGAAAAGCAGCTGAAGTGGTGAAGAGGATGCAAGTAATGACTTCACATAAAAAAGACCCCATATAAAGTCCTTTGGCCAAATGGTTTGTCAAAGAATTTGGTCTGTTGAGGTTATCTTCAAGAATACCACTCCCTACAAAATGGCTCAAAGCACAAAGCTGACTACAGATAGGTCAATGACATGTGAAATAATTTTTCAATACCTTTAGTTAAAAATACATTTGTAGCTCTAGCTGGTTTAGCTCAGTGGATAGGGCGTGGACCTGCAGACTGAGGGGTCCTGGGTTCCATTCTGGGAAGGGCACATGCCTGAGTGGCAGGATTGATCCCCAGTGGGGGGCGTGCAGGAGGCAGCCGATCAATGATTCTAACATCATTGATATTTCCATCTCTCTCTCTCTGAAATCAATAAAAAATATTTTTAAAAAAATACATTTGTAATCTAGACAGCAGCACATTTGTGCCTACAGTGGCACAGATAACTTTCATTGCAACTTGGTCAAAATCCAAACCCCTGTTAATTCACGGGTTAATATTTAACCCTAGACCTCTGGTGCTTGTATAAAAGATACAGCGTTTGTCTTAAATGTTACATTCTCTCTAATGCTTAGAAAGGCCAGGGCAGGTACTAGAATTAATCGCTCTTCCAAGACTCCGAATGTTATACCCCAACAAAACAATAAAACTTGCGCCAAGTTGATTTATCAAACGAGTAAGCTTTCGTTCACTTTTTTTTTAATCGCCTACAAATGCTCAACTTACAATACGAGAATGGCACGCTAGGTACAGATTTCGGTGGATGGCTAAACGATTGTTACGATCGCTACCCACCGGCCCGAGCTCGGCTTTACCACCGCGCATCCACCCGGAGTGTCCCGTGCGGTTACTCAGGGCCTGGGCGGCGCAGAGAGAACCATGACCCCCAAGGAGTAGCCTGCCTCTCTAAGGCCAACCCCGCGCCCCCATGACCTCCAATGGCTCGAAAAAGGAGCCTCGAATTGCCCGCTTCTTCCATACTTGTCCGCATTCCCTCCTAGGCCAGAGGAGGGTACAGGGCCCGGGGATAAAAGAAAGGACACACCAGCCACTGGGAAAAACCCCATCACCTGGAACTCGGCGAACTCTTCACAGTTCACACCGCCACTGGGCGCCGCCATATTGGACAAACGCGAGGTCCCTGCCGGGAGCCAATCACCGCGGAGCAAAGGTGCCCGCGGCAGCGCCTGACAAAACATTTCGAGGGAAATCGGCGATAAAATAGCTCTTGTCTTTTCCCTGGTCCTCATTCACTTCGCAACCTGGAACTTTGCAGTCCCTTTCACTCCTGCCCCTTTGACAGCTGACTTTCATCGCAACTTGGTCATGTCCTCCTAGAAATGACCCCTATGCATGGACCAAAGAATGTCAGAACTTGAAGGGATTGTTTTACCCTAATCCCATCTTCTTATAAAAAGGGAAACGATTTCCTAGTCTCAACAACCAGATCCTTCGAGGAAGAAACCTGAAGTAGAAGTGGTTTTTCTTAACCCTCCCACTCCAATATCTGTCTCCCGTCCCTAGAGATGAGGGGCCTTTGATTGTTAAGAATTGGGATCACTAAGAAATGTCAAGAAAAGACATTTCTGACAATGCATAAGGGTTGGACAGGTGTCAGGTGTGTAAATGTTTGATTTCATAAAAATAGGTAAATAAGTAGGAAATAAACGTGCTAATTTTTCAATTAGCCTGATACTCCCAAAGCCAACAGGGTATGGGGGCCACTGAGCCCCAGCTACGTGTTTTTGATAAAGGCGTGACTCAAATGTACTGAAATGCTGATTTACCGAGGCAGCATGATGTCGGGAGTCTACAGTTGGCAAAAGTTCCGCAATGAATGAGCACAGTACTTTCCCTCTATTTTAAAAGAGTAATTTCTTAAATTTCTTAAGATGCAAAGAATAACATTGCCAAGTCCCGTTATGCCCATGCTCTACAAGAATATTTTAAGGACGCGTGGAGGACGCTACGCCAGGTGGGACCCGCCGGACGCGCCACTCGCACATTCCGCACGTCACCCACGTCCCGAGCGTCACCCAGGTCCCGCCCGTAAGCCCCGCCCATAGACCTGCTGCGTCACGCACGACCC
>NW_005367587.1:7338081-7342688 GCF_000412655.1 Myotis brandtii
TCCGCGGCCTGCGCCTGGCGGCGGGTGAGACGCGGGACGGGCTGAGGGAGGGCGGGAAGCCAGCTTGGCCCCTGGGGTTGGAGGAATCCTGCAGCCGTCCCAGGCCTGGTAGTGGTTTGGTGCCATCACGCACTCCCCTCCGGTTGCTTGGAATTCTACCCGCACGGTAGTCACAGTGGGAGCAAGCCAGGGCTGAGCGAGCAAGGCTGAGCCGGCCCTGGGGGCTGGCCCTGTGTGACGCTCGCAGCCTGGCTCTCCATCCACAGCTCCCACCAACTTTATGAGCCCCGTTCCCCCTGTCTTCCCACCTCCTGGCACCAGCCTCCGCGGAGCTCAATTCACCCGCCACCCCCAGAACTCCCTGGTTGCCTGATTCATTCCACGCTTCTCAGGCTAACCTCTCCCTTCCCTCCGTTACTCTCCTTGAGTCTTGAGTCTCCCCCGTCCCCCATCTCGAGTGGATCCTTGCTGTCAGAGAAAAACTGTAGTCTGGAGTTTCCTACCCACTTAGTGTCTGATTAGGCAACGGAGTTAAGGTCTCACAGTTTTCTTAAAATGAGGGCTGCATTGTTTAAAAAAGCAATTCTACAATTGAGTGCTTTGAACTTCTACTGCTATGTAAATGCAGGATCTGCAGTTTGTTTTCCTAGTAGAAATTTGTAGAATGGGCATTTGGATTCAAAGCTTAATTTGCCTTCTTGGGGAACCAGTAGAACTTGTACTTATTAGGGTCCATTTTATAACTGAATATATTCACGTACGTTATTCTATTTGACTGATTTTTTTTCATAGTCTTCTTAGGTGAGTTTTATCATTCCCTCTACATTTTACAAATGAAGAAACGTAGGTCAGAGGGCTAAATGACTTGTCCAAGATCACTTCCCTTCACAATGTTAGAGCCAGGATATGAGCCTGCTCTCTAATTCCAACTTGTGCTCTTTGCCTTGTTCAAGCTGCCTATTCACAATGTGTGTGTATGTATTTGTCATGGTTAATTGGATCTCTTTGATGTGCAATGAGCCATGAAATGCAGAATTACTTAAGAAAAGGAAGCACACATCCATATGCAATTGGGTTTTCAAGTAAGACTGATGTAACAAGCATCCTGAACCAAGTAATGTATACCATGTCCTCCTATCCAAGGATTCAACCAAGCACCAATCAAAAATACTACAAAAAAAAAGTTACCTTGTTGCTGATATGAATTATGCAGTTTGGTCTATGATGGTTGCAACTCTACTGAACATATACACTTTTTTTCTTGTCATTATTTCCTAAACAATACAGTATAATAGCTATTTGCATAGCATTTACCTTGTAATAGGTATTATAAATATTCTAGAAGCTATAAAGCATTTGGGAAGATGTGCATAGGTTATATGCAAATACTATGCTAGCCTATATAATAAGAGGCTAATATGCAAATCTACCGAATGGCTGAACTACCGGTCCCTATGACATGCACTGACCACCAGGGGGCAGACGCTTAACGCAGGAGCTGCCCCCTGGTGGTCAGTGCACTCCCACATGGGGAGTGCCACTCAGCCAGAAGCCAGGCTCACGGCTGGCAAGCGCAGCTGTGGTGGCGGGAGCCTCTCTCACCTCCGTGGCAGCTCTAAGGATGTCTGACTGATGTCTGTGGGGAGCGGGCCTAAGCTGTCAGTCAGACATCCCCCTAGGGCTCCCGGACTGCAAGAGGGTGCAGGCTGGGCTGAGGAACCCTCCCCACCCCCACCCCCAAGTGCACAAATCTCATGCACCGGGCCTCTAGTTTTATATAACTCCTTGGAGTTTGGTATCTGAGGGGGTCCTGGAACCAATGCCCCTCAGATACCAAGGGACAACTGTATACCTTACTTATCTGGAAAATTACTTGGAATAAGATACTCTAGGTGAGTGAAATTTCAAATAGCCAAAGCTTAATACTTTAAACAATGGCCCTTTATTTTTAATTGTTTCTGTTGGAAATCTTTGCTATACTCCCTTATCAAACAGAATATGAGCTTTTATGAGCTTGAATTTATTTGTTGTTTTGAAGATATAGGTCAGGGTTAACTTGCAATTCTTGGACCACTTCACAGATGAGAGGTCCTGAGAACCTCTGGAATTATATAATATAATTTTATTCAAATGTTTATGTTTACATACCTGTTTATGGAGAGTCCTTAGCTTGCATCCATTATTCAGATCAATTTGCACTCTTTAAAAGTATTGATACAGATGATTTGGAACTAAATAGCTACTGACCCACACTAGTATGGGTTTCATGATGGTAAAGACTTTTATTTTTGCTAAATCTTCAGCACTTACCAGCATCCAGATCACAGTAGACATGTAATAGATATTTTTTTTGGATGAGAGACATTAGGAAGTATCATGGAACATGCTGCAGAAGTATCTCAGAACTTGCTGTCTCTTTTCCAGAAGTAGAATAAAATATAACTTTTAGGACATTGTATCTTTCTACAGAATAATTACTAGGTCAAAGGAATGGAAGGGCCTTATAAGAATGTTTCTTCACACCTTAGAAAAGTTACAGTCCTAAACGCCTTTGACTTGTTAGTGGATTTTAAAATGAATTTATTATCACTTTTATACCAATGCAATGGACCATCGTCTGCCTCCTTGTCAGTTTAACCCACTTCGCAGAGCATTTCAATTAAGTTAGAAGTCCTGTAGTCCAGTCCCCTAATTTTAAAGATGAAGGAACTTAAGGCCCAAGAAGGAAATTGACTTGCCAGGGGTCACATGAGTACAAAGGTGGGACATAACCAATATCTTCTGATTTTATTTCCTACATTTATTTTTCTTTTTGTTTTTTCTTGCTAACCAACCCTAAATGAGTACATGCCCATTTTTCCTGCTCCAGTCTTCGGCTTTGCATATCTCTCCTCCAGGTCTTGCCAACAGATTTTTATTAAGCACACACTTTGTGCCCTGTACGCTATGAAAGCTCTAAAATGAGTGGACTGCCACGCCTAGGGCTGGAGTTTATTGTGATGAACAAATGTATACATAGTACACCTGGAGAGATTATACATGACATAAAGTTTTCGATTACAGAACAGGTTTTCAAGTCTGTGGTGTCCTGGAGCCATTTCCTAGTGGCTTTGTGCACATCTCTTCCCAATTTCACAATCAGTGATGTCACATTGGTAGCTTGAAGTCTGCTATGGTGAAGGTAATTGGCAAACACCTCAAATCAGGGCTTTTTTCTGCCAGCCCTCTCCCAAGAGCCTGCATTCCACTGGCTTTAAAAATTCAGAGAAAGGAAAAGCAGTGTAGGTTATGATAATCTATTACTGAAGGCTTCATTGAAATGGAAAGGATGGGAGATTTCATAAGTAAAGATAGGGAGGGGTGTAATGAGTCTGGAGATGGGGTATAATATGGGGGTGAGGGGGCAAAAGGGCAGTAAGGAGAAAGGATGACGTTGGATTTTAGTCAGGAGGTAATAGATAAAGTGTGGTCTTTTGAAGATTTTGAGCAGAAGTCATAAAAAAATTTTTCAAAAATTAACATGGCTGCTACATACAACACTAATAGCTGCTACCTATGAAGGTAGTGCAGTAATCCATGTGTGAAGTGCTGATGGAAATGACACAAGCCCAGTATATCTGGGATATGTTTTGAAGAAATTATAAGTATGACTGAGACAGAGTGATTTAAGGAAATACTTAAAGACTTGACATTTTTCACATGGAGGACTGAAGGAGTGTTACCCCACCGTCAGAAATAAGAAAGTTGGGAAAGGGTCCTGATTTGGCAGAGAGGATGGTGTATTATTGAGTCATGGGTGGCACTGAGTTATAGGTGAGCATGGGACCTATTAGTCAAAGACCTGAAGACAAAGGAGGGGTACAGTTAGGGAAAATATATGGGAGCCATCAGTGTGGAGCTGATTATTAAAACACTATGGAGGAGTCCTCCCTGAGAGGAGTGTGGAGCAGAGGCAAAAACTGAACCTTAGAGGCCTGACATAGTGTAAATAATAGGAAGTGGCAAAGAGGACATTAAAGAAGGTAGATCATAGAGGTCATAGATGAAGGGAGAAAATGGTGTAGGATGTCAGGAGGGACCGAGTCCTTGTAGAAGGATGAGGTCAGTAGAGTCAAGTGGCTACAAAGATGGGAAGAGTAGGATCAAATGAGGTAATGATGAATCTAAAAAAAATATGATTAGAAGGAGATCACTAATGTTATTAGAACAATTTTAGTAATGAGTGGGGGAAGGAATGTTGTAGTAAAATGTGTGAGTGGTGAGGTTAAGGTAGGATGCATGCCACTTAATCATTTGAGCTATGAAAGGAAGCAGATTAGTATTTTATTTATAGGAGCTGTTGAGAGCAAATAAATGTTTTGTCCAAGTTAGTAGACTCGCAGTGCCACTGCGGTGTGATGAAATAAGAATTCTCATCTACTGATAGAAGTGTAAATTGATTCGGCCTTTCTGGAAATCAGTTTATTGTAAGCATTAAGAATCTTTTTTTTTTAAAATATATTTTATTGATTTTTTACAGAGAGGAAGGGAGAAGGATAGAGAGTTAGAAACATCGATGAGAGAGGAACATCGATCAGCTGCCTCCTGCACACCCCCCACCGGGGATG
>NW_005367587.1:7343408-7358249 GCF_000412655.1 Myotis brandtii
CCATAAAATTATTTTCGTTGCTACTTCATAACTGTAATTTTGCTGCTGTTATGAATCGTAATGTAAATATCTGATATGCAGGATGTATTTTCATTGTTACAAATTGAACATAATTAAAGCATAGTGATTAATCACAAAAAACAATATGTAATTATATATGTGTTTTCCGATGGTCTTAGGTGACCCCTGTGAAAGGGTTGTTCGACCCCCAAAGGGGTCGCGACCCACAGGTTGGGAACCGCTGATCTGGAGGTAGTGAGGGAAGTTTAATAAGAAGGATCACAGATGGAAGGGTTCACTATTTCAGAGTGAAGGACTAGTGTTCTCCTGAGCCTGCAGGGAAGCCTGAGAAAACAGATGGAGAGATAAGGGATCTGTTTCTGTCACAAAGCCAATTTAGGTCAACAGCTAAGGCAAGAGAGTTTCAAACCACCCCTGTTGGGAGTGGGCTGGAATGTGGATGGGTGGAAATGATCACCAAGGCGTGGCCCCATATCACTGAAGTTTGGCCATCAGATAGATGGAATTGCAAGACTTTTCCATAGAGTCCCCACTCCCCAGTTAAAAACTGGATAGATGCCAAAGATTTATTTATAAATCTGGGTTTTTTTTCAACTCTAAAAGATTTTTCCCATAAAACTATTGTTACAAATGGTGATTAGGGTTCTGGGCAGCCCACAAAAACTCATGTCAATCTGTCTTGCCAGTTTTCCCTCAGTATTTTACACATATGGTCCTTTAGCTACCCATTTTCTTTACACAGTCCCCTTGAATACAGTGTTGCAACATGACACCACCTAAAGGGAGGTTCTATGTTCACGAAGCTCCCCCACTTTTCCTCTACCCCAGGCCTGTCCTGCATTCTGCACTCAGATTTATCTTCCAGAAATATCATTGTTATTGTTTTCCTGCTCAAAACTGCTTTGCCTGTTTCCCAAATCCTTTTGGGGGTGTAGCAGACAAAAGGACTCTCACTGTGGGGGGAGCATGAGTAGCCACAATACCCAGAGCCAGTGAGCTGGGCCAGTGCCATCACTTAGGTTCTGAGCCCTAGAACGTCAGTGTGGACCTCATTAACAAGGCAGAGATAGATTATGAGTGATGGTAGCCTGGCAGGCAGACCCAGAAGTCTATGCTACGTGCAAGAACAAGCAAATCAGATTTAAAGCCAGACAAAATCCATTCCTTGTCAGAATAGTTGCAGACGGAAAATCAAGCCATTCAGGTCTGATTTTTGAAAAGCTCAAAGCAAGTTAATACACGCTGTCCCCCCCAAAATGTATACACTCTTTAATAGCTAATAGCTTAATTGATGTTTCTTTCTTTTCAGAATTAATCCATTGGAATTAATAATTATTCAAAGTGTATATACATTTTTGGGGGGAACATCCTGTATTTCAGGTTTGTTCATTTGTTTTGTTGTGGTTGGTCTTTAGTGCAGTCGAGCTTTGTCTTTAATGTGGAAACTAAATCAACGGTTCTCTATTTTAAAAGAGCTCTGGGTGGCCCTGGCTGGGTGGCTCGGTTGACTGGAGCATTGTCCCGTTTGCCAAAAGGTTGCAGGTTCGAGTCCCGGTCAGGGCACATACCTAGGTTGTGGGTTCAATCCCCAGTCGGAGTGAGTAGTATGGGAGGCAACAAATCTCTCTCTCTCTCTCCCCCTCCCTCCCTCCCTCTCCCTCTCTCCTTTTTCTCCCATTCTCTCTGTGCTGGCTAATTCTGAAATGTATATAAAAAGCATAGGAACTAGAATAGCCAACATAATTTTGAAAAAGAATCATGTTGGAGGATACACACCTATCTAACTTTGGGAATTACTCTAAAGTTGTAGTAATCAAGACAATATGGTACTGGCCAAAGGTAAAGACACAAACAATAAAGAATTTTTTTTAAAAAAGTATATAAATGAGCTCTGGGTGGAAATAAGAGCTCTAACTTCTCTACATGACAGAATTATCCTAATTATTCTTCTTTCTACTAGGTCAATTAGAGCAGCTATAAACAAACGACATACAATTCATCATAATTATAAAATAACATTTTTAAAATATATATTTATTTATTTCAGAGAGGAAGAGAGAGATAGAAACATCAATGATGAGAGAGAATCATTGATCGGCTGCTTCCTGCATGCCTGCAACCCAGGCATGTGCCTGACTGGGAATTGAACCGTGACCTCCTAGTTCACGGGTTGACACTCAACCACTTAGCCACACTGCAGACATAAAATACATTAGTGATGAGACAGTGTTTGTATATGAACTATGCTATACTCAGGATAGGTCTACATGTAGCTTTGTTCCTCCTGAGACTTATAATTGACTGATTCACAAAACAAATTTTCAACGTTCCTTAGTCTTGCGCTTTTCTATCATAGCAAACATTTTAGGACTAGCAATATCCTATTTCAATTCTGAAAGGATTAAAGAGGCATTTGTGGACTATCATGGGTACTGCGTATTTAGATTAGAAAAGCTTTCCATGGGACACGAAAAGAGGAATATCATTTGCCCCAGGAACAAGCTTTTCCCAGTGGAGGTCATGGCAGCAGCCACTGGCCTGGAACACTAGGAAAAGAGAACGAGGTGGTTGGGCAAACAGTCTCACATCCCTGCTGTAGGATCAGCTCTGTGAGCTCTGGTCATTCACTGTGAGATCAGACAGTGACTGTGTACACCCACGAGGGTGGCCAGCTGCTGTGGAGGAGGGATGTGAAATAAGCCTTTTCCAAAGGGATGAATAAGGCAAGGCAACTATAGACCTGTTCACACTGCATGTTATTAAGGACTGAGTAGTGTATTACAGACTTTAGGGGATGCGGTAGGGTGAGGGGGAGGCTATAAAATCTGAAAGCTGGGCATATTCTACAGGGATTCTAAATTTACTGCTGATATGCCAAACTTAGAAGTAAAGCTGAACTGGTCTGTAAATTAACTGTTGAAAAGAGGGATTTTGAGCCCAGACAGAGGAGACATAGTATTAAGCTCTGTAGGTGCGCTCTGGCATTCATGAAGCTTACGTTCAACAGAGACTCTAGCTGATTGTGTTGAATAGCAATGATTCTTAAATATGGCAGCTTGTTAGAATCCCAGGGGTGGGAAACCTTTTTTTCTGTCAAGGGCCATTTGGATATTTATAACATCATTCGATGGCCATACAAAATTTTCAGCTTAAAAATTAGCCTGCTATATTTGGTCAAGCATTTAATTAACGCACCCCTAATGGGTTGGGAGGGCCAGACCAAATGAATTCGTAGGACTTACATGGCCTGAGGGCCTGACTTTCCCCACCCCTGCCTTAGATAATCTTTTAAAAAATATTAATGTCCAGGCCCTGCTCCCAGAAATTGGGATTTCATTGTTCTGTGTTGGCCCTGTGTATTTTTTTTTTTTAAGGTATTCTGGTGATTCCAATATGATGAGTCTGAAATCCAGGTTTCTAGAGCAGTGCTTCTCAAACTTTAGTATGCCTAAGCATCACTTGGAGGGCTTGTAAAAACAAGATTCAAGGTTTGGTGTGAGGGTCTGAGAATTTGTATTGCTATGACACTCCCAGCTGAGGCTAAATAGCATTGCCTTAGACTTTGGAGAATGTGATATTGGTTCCCATGTGTCTGGCACACAGGAAGTACTCAGCAACTGTTGAATGAATACGAGTATCTTTGTGATACTCAAAATTTAATGTTCGTATGAATCATTTGGATATCTTATTGAAAGTTTTGTAGGTCTGGGGTGGAAACTGAGATTCTGCCTTTCTCAAAGGCTCCCAGGTAATGTCAGCCACACTTGAGAATAGCAAGGTGTGACAAGATACATGCTATAATATGTAATTTTCTCATCTCATTTTCACCAGGATACACTTGTCAGATGACCTTCACCTGTGCATCTTTGGTCTACCAAATGTGAATTGGGCACATTCCCTATCCCATTCCTTTCTTTTTCTCTCCCATTCCAAAAGCATATTGGAGTGCAAGTGAGTAAGTGACATTTTTATAGTGAGAACATCAAATTCTAAGTTTTTAATATTGACTATCAAGTAAATATTCATAAAACATGTATAAAGTAAAAACAAGATACAGTTGCCCTAGCCAGTTTGGCTCAGTGGATAGAGCGTCAACCTGCAGACTGAAGGGTCCCAAGTTCGATTCCGGGCAAGGGCACATGCCTGGGTTGTGGACTCGATCCCCAGTAGGGGGCGTGCAGGAGGCAGCTAATCAATGATCCTTTCTCATCATTGATGTTTCTATCTCTCTCTACCTCTTCCTTCCTCTCTGAAATCAATAAAAATATAAAAACAAGATACAGTTAATACCCAAGTACTCATGTTTTAAAAATATTTTTATTTTGGAATAATTTTAACTTACAGAAAAGTTGCAAAGGTAGTAGAGTTCTGTATAGCCCTCACCCAGTTTCCCCAGTGTCAAGATCTCACATAACCACAGTTCATCTGTTAAACTAAGAAATTAACATCAGTTCATTACTGTCAGTTAAAAGACAGACTTTATTCGGTTCTCCAGTTATTCTGTTGTCCATTTCCCGTTCCAGGGTTCAGTCCAGGACACTACGTTGCATTTAGTTGTCGGGTTCCTTAGTCTCTTCTGATATGTGACAGTGTCACACGCTTTGATTTTCATGATCTTGATAGTTTTGAAGAGCACTGGTCAGATATTTTCTAGAATGTTTCTCAATTTGGGTTTGTTTGATGCTTTCTCATGATGAGAGTAGGGTTATGGGTTTGGAGGAAGAATAAATAGCACAGAGGTAAAGTGTCCTCATCACATCATACTAGACAGTACATGCTATCCACATGATTTATGACTGGTGATTTTGGCCAGTTTGTTTCTTTCTTGTAAAGTCACCAAGTCACTAAGTCCAGCCCATCCTCAAGTGGAAATGAATCCAGGAGGGAAGAGAATCTACATGTATCTGGGATTTCTATTTAAGGAAGATTTGTCCCTTCTCCCCCATTTATTCATTCATCCAGATATCAGTATGGATGCATATATGTTACACCTTAAGTTATAATCTATAACTGCATTATTTATTTTGTTGGTCAAATTATTCCAGGGTAAGTTCTATCAACTCATCTCCTGTGTCCCTTTACATGCCCCCATCCTTTTGATTTTTGAACACTTTTTCTTTCTGGTCCTATAGGATGTTCCAGATTCATCTTGTATTTTCTCTGCCTGAGCCTAGAATCAGCCATTTTTCTCCGAGGAACTCTAGTTCCTTTTATTGGGTAATGGTATTTAGAAACTAAGATCTGGGCACTGAGTGTTCCTGTTGCCACAGAAGTGTCACTGAGTCCAAGCCGACCCAGTGGGCAGAGCTGGAAAATACATATATGTATACTAAGTCCTATACACATAATTATGTCTGTATCTGTCTATAAGTCTGTCTTCTGTCATCTCTATATGTTTACAAATACATAATATATATAAGTATATGAAGCTAAAATAGTTCATATACTGTTCTCTGGCCCTGATCCAGCACCACAGGGTTTACTCTAGCTTTCCACCCTTGCTTTTGGAACTTCTTTCTCTGACAGTGAGAAACCTGGCTCATTATCTACCACTTGTTTACTTATTTGTTCAACCCTGGTATACGTGTATAGAGTAGTTTTAGAATTGTTAACCCATGCTCATGTAAAAAAAAATATCTGCCAGTTAGAATACAGTGTTTATGTATAGTTCCTTTTGTATTTAGTCTTAGTTTTCAGTCAAAACAATGTTTTTCAAAGTTACTTAGGCAGCTCCTTTTTCCCCTACCTAGAAGGTTATGGGGTTAGGTCATTTCATACATTTTAGTACAGTTAGATACATTTGTCACATTCTGCATTACATCCTGGGATTCCTCCAGCATCCTGGTTGATAATTATTTGTTTGTTTATTTATTATTGATTCTAGACAGGGAGGAAGGGAGAAAGAGAAACATCCATGTAAGAGAGATACTAGTACATCAACCAGCTGCCTGCCATATGCGCCCCGACTGGAGATCAAACCTGAAACCTAGGTATGTGCCCTGACCGGGAATTGAACCCCCAACCTTCCAGTGCACAAGACAATGCTTCAACCAACTGAGCCACACCAGCCAGGACCTGGTTGATTTTTTTAAAAATATATTTTTATTTATTTCAGAGATGAAGGGAAAGGGAGAGCTAGAAACATCAATGATGAGAATCATTGATCAGCTGCCTCCTGCACACCCCACACTGGGGATCGAGCCCGCAACCCGGGCATGTGCCCTTGACTGGAATGGAACCTGGGACCCTTCAGTCCACAGGCTGATGCTCTAGCCCAGCCGTGGGCAAACTACGGCCCGCGGGCCGGATCTGGCCCGTTTGAAATGAATAAAACTAAAAAAAAAAAGACCGTACCCTTTTATGTAATGATGTTTACTTTGAATTTATATTAGTTCACACAAACACTCCATCCATGCTTTTGTTCCGGCCCTCCGGTCCAGTTTAAGAACCCATTGTGGCCCTCGAGTCAAAAAGTTTGCCCACCCCTGCTCCAGCCATTGAGCCAAACCAGCTAGGGCGATATTTTAAAATTTACATCTGTTAAAGCTCTTTGTGATGTACAGTATTAAGAGTTTTAACAAATGTCATGATTTTATTTTTAAGCAAATTAATGGCAAACTTCATAGCTAGCAACACATTTGCAACACACCTGACAACTGATCTTGACAAAGTTTAGGAAACACTAACTTAGATCATCTCCTAAAAGCCTCTTTGTCATCTAGCATTCATTGACCCTTCATTTATCATCACTGATTCCCAGAGAGTGGTCATATCTCAGGTCACATAACTGATGCTTCTCTCTAGGAGGGTCTTTAAAGATTCAGAGAAAAAAGGCATCCCTGCTCTCTGCACTGTCCATCATGGGGTTGGAAAGGCTTTTTATGGAAAGGAGGGGACAACAGGGTAGAAGCCAGTACTTGAACCAGCCTCATCCCAGCTGACCCATTACAACAGCGGTCGCCGACCGGTGGTCCGCGGATGACTGGTGCTCCGTGAGGTCTGAAAGGTTGGCAACTGCTGCATTACAGTGTCCAGCTAGCAACAGTACCTCTAAGGCACTGGTTTTCAAATTGTGAGCCCCAGGACCAACAGTATCAACATCACTTGGGAAATTGTTAGAAGTGCAAATTTTCAGGTTCCACCCCATACTCGCTGAATCAGAAAATCTGGAAATGGGGTCTAATAACATATTTGAAGGTTTGAGAACCTCTACTCTTCTTTTTTAAATTTTTTAAAAAGGATTTTAGAGAGAGGAAGTGGGAGGGAGAAGGAGAGAGAGAGAAAATCATCAGTTTGTTACTCTACTTATTTATGCATTCATTGGTTGCTTCTTGTATGTGCCCTGACTGGGGATCGAACCTACAATCTTGGCATATTGGGACCACACTCTAACCAACTAAGCTACCCGATCAGGGCAAGAACCTCTACTCTTAATATTAACCAGCCATTGCCAATCACAGCCTTAGAGGCAGCTGTGAGGCTTCATCTTGACTTCCTGCTAGGGCCCTAGGGATGCAGAACTGTCAGCCAGGGACAGTCTGCAAGTTCAACCAGAGAGCTAAAGGGCTATTTTCTTTTTAATTTGTATGTTTGTTTTTAATTGTAGTCCACCAGAGATGGAAAATTTTTGACTTGGATATCTGGGGCAAAATATTCTATCTCTTGGAGATAGAAAAAGAAAGCCTTAATAATACTAAAACTTTATTGCTTTCATTTTTTTTTTTTTTTTGTAATCGCAAAGTAAAAACTGAGATCAAGTACTTCATTTTTTAGTGATGTCAGTTTTTAAAATTATTTTTTGCATTGGTTGGCATCTAATATGAAGCTGTAGTGAGAAAAATTTGGTAAATATTTTCTGATTTAGATAAACCCCTCATGCCTTCAAGTCCTTATCCCCACCGCCACCTCAGGTACCTCTGTGATCTCAAATCCTTTTCACATTATTTACTCTGTTCCAGAATCGCTCTGGGGCCCTTGCACTTACTGTTGTTTCTGTTTGAAATAGCATTCCACCAGATATCTGCATGTAGATATGTATAGCTAGCTCCTTCACTTCCTTCAACAGGGCATTCTCAAAGAGAACTTCCCTGACTATCCTATCGAAAATTTCACCCACACACTCCACTCCAAGCACACAAGCACTTCCTATCCCCTCTGTTCATGTTTTCTCTCTGGCACTTACTATCTAACTATATAGTTTCCCCCTCCAATAGAATGTAAGTTCTACTGGAATAGATTTTCATCTCTTTTTGTATATTGCCTGGACCATGGTAGGTACTCAATTATTTGTTGAGTATCTCCAAACATGCGTTTATGTGACTGATTGTAAATAGGTGTAGATGTGAGCATTTTTGCTTTGAATTACTACCTAAACTGAGCTGAGAGGCAACTTCTGTTCTTAACTGTCTATTCTTCTCTATTCTCCTAAACTGCCTGTGTTCTTATTAAGTGGGATGGGGCACCCTAACTGGTTTGGCTCAGTGGGTAGAGCGTTGGCCTGCGGACTAAGGGTCCCGGGTTCGATTCCAGTCAAGGGTACATGCCCGGGTTGCGGGCTGGATCCCCAGTGGGGGACGTGCAGGAGGCAGCCAATGAATGATTCTCTATCATCATTGATGTTTCTCTCTCTCCCTTCTCTCTTCTCTGAAATCAATAAAAATGTATTTTTTTTTTAAAAAAAAAAGAGGGATGGGGAAAGGCAGTTACCAAAGGAAATAATTACTGATTCTTTTTTTCTTTTTTCTTTTTTAAATATATTTTTATTGATTTCAGAGAAGAGAGAAGGGAGAGAGAGAAACATCAGTGATGACAGAGAATCATTGATCGGCTGCCTCCTGTACGTCCCCCACTGGGGATCCATCCTGCAACCGGGGCATGTGCCCTTGACCGGAACCGAACCCGAGACCTTTCAGTTCACAGGCCAATGTTCTATCCACTGAGCCAAACCAGCTAGGGCTGTTGATTATTTTTCTGTTTCCTACTTAGAGAGCAGAGTCCTAGCTCACTGCCAATTACCTTTGTTCCTTTCTGTCTCAGTGCCTGCCAGAAGGGAGTGGGACAGGACTGTGAGACGGGGCCTGTAGGTCTCATGAAACCAGTGGTTCTCTGGGAAAGATGAAAAAGTCCTGGAGATGGATAGTGGTGACGGTGAATTCTGGTGATGGTGTCACAACAGTGTGCATGTACTTAATACCACAGAACTGTACATTTATAAATGGTAAAATGTGTGTTAAATATATTTTACCGCAATTTGTTTTAAAAAACACAGTGGTTCTCAAAGTGTAGTTCCAAACCAGAAGCAGCAGCTTCACCTGGAAATTTGTTAGGAATGCAAATTCCCAGCCTCCACCTCATAACTATTGATTCTGAAACTGGAGGTAGGTGTGTCCAGTGATTTGTGTTTTAACAAGCCATTCCAGTTATTCTCATGCACACTAAAGTGTGAGAACACACCACTAAATAATTTTGCTGTAATCCTGAGAGCCATAAAAATCTTTTGAAGAGTGTTCATAGAATTTTCTCATGTCCTAGTAACTGCATGATTTCTCAGAAAAAGTGCTCTGGAAATGTTTTGAAGATTAATGTCTTAAGTAGTGTTTCAAAAAACAAACTTAACCTTTAAGAGTGCCTGCTGTGTTTCAAACATCTTGCCAAATGCTCCAACATTTGTTTTTTCCATTTAATCTTCAAAGCAGCCCTGGTGAAGTAAAGACTACATTAACCACATTTTAAAATGAGGAACAGGCATGCTTAATTGTAGTGTGTACTTGCTGCCACAAGGTGGCACTGATGGTGTGGTTACCGGGACCCAGGCAAAGCTTTCTGGAATAACAGCCCTAGAAAACAGGAATAACTGAGGCCTCTAATGAAGGAAATCAGACTGCAGGTAACCACAAATCCTTGCACAAATAGGGGTTCTGACTTCTGGTGTGTTAGAGTAAGGACCTCTGAAACTCCACTCCTATATAAAACAATGAAAAACTGCCAGAAATTCTTAGAATCAATTTTTGCAGAACTCTAGAAAATAACCAGAGGCTTGTGACAATCCAAGTAGCATTTATCCAAGAAAAATGGCTTAATCATGGTACAGCAAGCCTTGTGGAGTTTAACTGATTTGCTGTCTCCTCTCAGCTTCACAGTAGCCTTGAAAACTAATAGCCCCACAATCACCGTAGCTATGGAAACCAGCATTTTAGCATTGAAGAAGGCAGAATAGATTTAGAGTTCCCCCAAACCCTCAGCCTCAGAGGATTTTTACTGCTTGACCTGACACTTCTCTGGAAACTCCCATTCACAGAGCTAGCGTCTGTGTGTCTCTGTCTCAACTCCCATTCACAGAGCTAGCGTCTGTGTCTGTCTGTCTGTCTCTCTCTCTCTCTCTCTCTCTCTCTCTCTCTCTCATGCTCATTAGAGTAAGGACCTCTGAAACTCCACTCCTATATAAAACAATGAAAAACTGCCAGAAATTCTTAGAATCAATTTTTGCAGAACTCTAGAAAATAACCAGAGGCTTGTGACAATCCAAGTAGCATTTATCCAAGAAAAATGGCTTAATCATGGTACAGCAAGCCTTGTGGAGTTTAACTGATTTGCTGTCTCCTCTCAGCTTCACAGTAGCCTTGAAAACTAATAGCCCCACAATCACCGTAGCTATGGAAACCAGCATTTTAGCATTGAAGAAGGCAGAATAGATTTAGAGTTCCCCCAAACCCTCAGCCTCAGAGGATTTTTACTGCTTGACCTGACACTTCTCTGGAAACTCCCATTCACAGAGCTAGCGTCTGTGTCTGTCTGTCTCTGTCTCTCTCTCTCTCTCTCTCTCTCTCTCTCTCTCATGCTCAGAGTTAATTCAGTGCCACCAGCTCCCCTGTCCCATAACCCCCACCCTGGAGCATGGCCCAGCATGCACACAGTTCTTCAGCAAAGACTCGCAAGCCTTGTTGGTGGAACACGTTTAATGAAGTCTCTGTCCAGTTATTGGCTGACCAATAGGCTAACATGGAACATAGACTTCTGTGGCAAAACACAACAAAGAACACGAGGGACTATAGATCAGTGCAATAGAATTGAGTCAGAATTAAACCCTCACATTTTTGGTCAGTTGGTTTTCTGAATTGTGCCAAAACATTCAACAGAGAAAAGAATAGTCTTTTCAACAAATGATGCCCTGGTGAAGTAAAGATTACATTAACCACATTTTACAATGAGGAACAAGCGAGCTCAATTGTAGTGTGTACTTTCTGCCAAATATCACTTCATATCAAATATCACTTCAAAACCCACAGAATCCAGTGGAAGAACTGAATGTTGACATGCAAAAGAATACAGTTGGACCCCTCCTTTCCACACACAATGTACGAATATTAACTCAAAATGAATCACAATCCTGCCCTGGCTGGTAGCTCAGTTGATCAGAGCATCATCCTGATACACAAAGGTTGTGAGTTCGAATCCTGTTCAGGGAACATAGAAGAATCAACAAACGAATGCATAAATAAGTGGAACAAATCAATGTTTCTCAAAATCCTAAATAAAAGTATTTTTAAAAGATGAGTAAGTTTAAAAAAAAAGAATCACTATTTTAAATGTTAAAGCTAAAACTATAACATTCTTAGAGCAAACCTTTGTGACCCCGTATGACACCAAAGCTCAAACAACAAAAAATAAAATGGATAAGTTGGACTTTATCAAAATTAGAAATTTCTGTACTTAAAGGACATCATCAAGATAGTGAAAAGACAGCGTATGAATGGGAGAATATATATGCAGTCATATCAGATAAGGAACTTTTATCCAGAATATATAAAGACTCTTTACAACTTGATAATAAAAGACAACCAGTTAAGAAATGAACAAAGGAGCTGAATGAACATTTCTCCAGAAAAGATATATAAATAACTATAAGCATGTGAAAAGATCCTCAACATCATTACTCAGTAGAAAAATACAAATCAAGACTACAATGAGAGACCACTTCACACCTGCTAGAATGGCTTTAATTAAAAAATAAAAAAATACTCAGACATTGCTGATAGAAATGTAAAATGCTACAGCCACTTGGAAAACAGTATTGCAGTTCGTCAAATGATTAACTGTAGTTACCATATAACCCAGCAATTTCACCTCATAGTATATGCCTCAAAGAAATGAAAATAGATGTTCCCTCCTTATACACAAACGTCCATAGCAGCATTCTTCATAACAGCCAAAAAGTGGGAACCACCTAAAGGTCCATTGACTAATATTTAAACAAAATCTGGGATATCTATACAATGGAATAAAAGTTGTCCATGGCCAAAACCGGTTTGGCTCAGTGGATAGAGCGTCGGCCTGCGGACTGAAGGGTCCCGGGTTCGATTCCGGTCAAGGGCATGTACCTGGGTTGCGGGCACATCCCCCGTGGGAGATGTGCAGGAGGCAGCTGATCGATGTTTCTCTCCCATCGATGTTTCTAACTATCTATCTCTCTCCCTTCATCTTTGTAAAAAATCAATAAAATATATTTAAAAAAAAAAAAAAGTCCATGAAAAAATCAAGTACTGATAAATGCTACAACATGGATGAACCTTGAAAATTTGCTAGGTGAAGGAAGCCAGTCACAAAAGGCCACATATTATATTACTTGATTTATATAAAAAGTCCAGAATATGCAAATCCATAGAGACAAAAAGTAGATTAGTAGTTTCCTAAGGCTGGGGGGAGGAAAAATGTGAATACTAATGGATTTGGGATTTCTTTCTGGGATGATGAAAATCTTCTGAAATTACATAGTAGTAATTAGTACATAAATTGTGACTATACTAAAAACCAGAGTCATACGCTTTAAAGGGATGAATTTTATGATATGGAGTCATGTAACAAAAATGTTCTTTCAAAAATCTTTACACAAATACATATGCCCATGAGAAGTCCACAGTAGTGTCTTTTATTTTATGGGTAAATGTCATGCTTTATTTTCTTTTTAAAACCCTGTCATTAATATCACTTCAAAGAAGTTGCCCTTTGGTTTTTCTGTTTCTGGATTTGCTGAGTAATAACACATTCACCATGGTCAGTCCCCACTTATTCTGACTCTTACTTTCAGAGTAACACAGCCTCATTTAAATCTATATTAAAAAGTTGGCCTAGTATTTTGTTTTATTTTTGCTCTTCCCTCATGGGACAATGATTAGAATCTGGTGACATGCCCCAAGGTAATGGCACAGGAGGTTTTGTGAAGGGTCAGTGATGGAGGTTTCCCTGCCCTCCTTGATTCTGTGGTTAGGAACTGGGGCTGACGGTGTGGGGTCAAGGTCTTCCTGCCTCTGTGAAGCAATCCTTGGGTATAAAGTAATGCAATCACTCCCTGTGCTTTTGCCAGTCCCAGGAAGAAAATAAAACTCTGAAAATCCTTTCTGGATGTGATGCCTGAAATAAAAATAATAATAGAAACTAAAAATTAACTCAATTTCAATTACAGGAGAACCTCAATATTTCCATAGGCATCAAAGAAGGGATAGTGAGGATGCCCTAGGGTGGGATAAATAACATTCAGGGGCAAATTGGGGTTACAACTGGTAAGCAATTTGATACATCATAGTTATTTTATATAACAATGCCAATTTTATAAAGCATGAGATTTCAAAAACATTTCTAGGTGTATTAGGCCATTGTGGCCTATGTCCCAGGTTCTCCTTTTATTATTATTTACTGCGGTGACATAGGCTAACAGGGTCATATAGGTTTCAAGTGTACATTTCTGTGATACATGATCTGTACATTGCATTGTGTATCCACCACCGGAAGTCAAATCATCTTTCATCACCATATATGTATCCCTCTTTTACCCCTTACTGCCGTCCACCCCCTTCCCTCTGGTAACCACCATGCTGTTGTCTGTGTCTCTGAGATTTATGAGAAGAAATCATATGCTTCTTAGTTTTTTCCTGACTTATTTCACTTAGCATAATATTCTCAAAGTCCATCCATGTTGTCACAAATGGTAGTATTTCATCTTATGGTTGAGTAATATCCATTGTGCATACATCTTTATCCCATCTATGAAAGGACACCTTGGTTGTCTCTATGTCTTGGCCACCAGGAATAATGCTGCAATCAGTATAGGAGTGCATATATCTTTATGTATAAATGTTTTTTAGTTTTTCGGGTAGATACCCAGAAGAGGGATTACTAGGTCATATGGTAACTCTATTTTTAACTTTTTTGAGGAACCGCCAGTCTGTCTGCCAAAGTGGCGGTACCAATTTACATTCCCATCAGCAGTGAATGGAGGTTCCTTTTTTAAAATATTGATTGATTGATTTTAGAGAGAAAGGGGGAGAGGGAGGGAGAGAAACTGATTTGTTGTTTCATTTACTTATGCATTCATTCACTGATTCTTATATGTACCCTGACCAGGGTTTGAACCCACAACCTTGGCGTATCAGACGACACTCTAACTGAGCTACCAGCTAGGGCCAAGGATTCTTTTTTTCTCCACAGCCTCTCCAACACTTGTTATTACCTGTCTTGTTGATAATAGCCATTTTAACAGGTGTGAGGTGGTATGTCATAGTTTTTTTTTCTTTTTAATATATTTTTTTATTGATTAAGATATTATATATGTGTCCTTATTATTACCTGTGTTGATAATAGCCATTTTAACAGGTGTGAGGTGGTATGTCATAGTTTTTTTTTCTTTTTAATATATTTTTTTATTGATTATTAAGAGGAAGGTAGATAGAAACATCGAGAGAGAATCATTGATGGGCTGCCTCCTGCATGCCCCCTACTGGGGGGGTGGGGGGGGGGAATCAAGCCCACAACCCGGGCACGTGCCCT
>NW_005367587.1:7360072-7379129 GCF_000412655.1 Myotis brandtii
CTTGTGACTCCCTCCCGATTCAAAAAGACAGCCGCGTCCTCAGGTGCCTGCCCCTTTCCCCGCGCGCCGGAGCCTCCGTACCTCTGCACTTTACTTTCGTAGCTCCTCTGAGTCTGTGTGCTCTTCTCTTTCCTTCTAGTTGTAGAATTTCCACTCAGCCAGCCTTCCTGTGGTTCTGGATGATGACCGTTCTGTCTTTTAGTTGTATTTTTGAAGTTGTTGTCGGGGGCAGCAATTTCTGGTGTTTACCTATGCCGCCATCTTGGTTTCTCCTATGTCATAGTTTTTACTTGCATTTCCCTAATAGCTAGTAAATTGAACATCTTTTCATATATCTGATGGCTTTTTGTATGTCGTCTTTTTTTCAATCCTCACCTGAGGATATATTTATTGATTTTAGAGAGAGAGGAAGGGAGAGAGAAACATTGATTGGTTGCCTCCCATATCAAACCTGAAACAGGTATGTGCCCTGATTGGGATTCAAACCTGTAACCTTTTGGTGTATAGGAGGATGCCCCAGCCAACTGAGCCACCCAGCCAGAGCTTTATGTCTTGGGAGAGGTGTGTGTTCACATCCTCTGCCCATCCTATGTAATAAAGAGGTAATATGCAAATTGACCATCACTCCAACACAAGATGGCTGGCAGCGGAGGGCAGTTGTGGGCAATCAGTCCTGCAGGGGAGGGCAGTTGGGGCTATTGGTATTTGCCAATTTAATTAAAATGTGCCTTGGCATTGGTCTTTTGGGGTGCAGCACCACTTATTGAAGAGACTCTCTTTTCTCCATTGTATGTTTTGGCTCCTTTGTTAAAATTTATTTTCCCATATGTGGTTTTATTTCTAGGTTCTCAATTCTGTTCCATTGGTATGTGTGTCTGTTCTTCTGCCAGTACCATGCTGTTTCGATTATCAGAGCTCTGTAGTGTATATAATTTGAAGTCAGATAGTGTGATACTCCAGCTTCATTCTTTTTTACCTCAGGTTTGCTTTGCTATTTGGGTACTTTTGTGGTTTCATACAAATCTATAAATTTTTAAAATTCTATTTCTTTAAAAAATGACATAGGGATTTTCATGGGTTATTGCATTAAATTTGTATGTTGTTTGGGGTAATTATGACTATTTTAACTATGTTGATTCTTCCGTTCATGAACATGGTATATCTTTCCATTTCATTGTATCTTTTTCATTCTTTTTAAATAATGCTTTGTAGTTTTCAGAATATAGGTCCTTCACATCTTTTGTTAAGTTTATTCCCGGGTGTTTTATTTATTGCAATTGCAAAAGGAATTTTTTTTTATTTCTTTGTCTAAAGTTTCAACTTTAGTATATAGGAAAGCAGTGGATTTTTGTACATTAATTTGTATCATGCAATTTTACTATATTCATTTATTGTTTCTAATAGGTTTTTGGTGGAGTCTTTAGTATTTTCTATATACAGAATCATCATCTGCAAAAAGTGATAGTTTTCCTTCTTCTTTCCCAATTTGGATGCCTTTCATTCCTTTCTCTTGCCTGATTGTTCTGGCTAGGACTTCCAGAACTATGTTGAATAAGAGTGGTGAGAGTAGGTTTCTTGTTCCTGATTTTAGAGGAAAAGATTTCCATTTCTCACTGTTGAGTATGCTAATGGCTAAGGGTTTGTCATATATGGCCTTTATATTGTTGAGGTACTTTCCTTCTATACCCATTTTATTGAGTGTTTTGACCATAAATAAATATTGTATCTTATAAAATGCTTTTTCTGCATCTATTGATAAAATCATATGCTTTTTATCCTTTCTTTTATTAATGTGGTATATTACATTGATTGATTTGCATGTGCTGAACTATCCTTGTGTTCCTGGAATGAACCCCACCTAATCGTGATGTATTATTTTTTAATGTATTATTGTATTTGATTTGCTAGTGTTTTGTTTAGGATTTTTGCATCCTTATTCATCAGAGATTTTGGTCTGTCTAACCTTAATCTTAAAATCTGATCTTAAAATCAAAGTATGCCTCTTTTTTAAAAAATATATTTTATTGATTTTTAACAGAGAGGAAGGGAGAGAGATAGAGAGTTAGAAACCGATGAGAGAGAAACATCGATTCAGCTGCCTCCTGCACACCCCCTACTGGGGATGTGTCCACAACCAAGGTGCATGCCCTTGACCAGAATCAAACCTGGGACCCTTCAGTCTGCAGGCCAACGCTCTACCCACAGAGCCAAACCGGTTAGGGCCAAAGTATGCCTCTTGATGGCAGTGCAGTAGGAGCTACAATGCCACCTTTGACATTTTGCTAAAAAAAATTCTAACTTGAATCTGATCAAACCTCAAACATTTGTTTACAAGAAATAGGGGAGTTAGAATATATTAAGCAACACTAAGGGGATGCAATTAACAAAATCTCAAATGAGGGAAATTCTATAGAACTAATTACCTAGTTTCTTCAACAAATAAATCACACCAAAAAAGGAGGGGGTGACCTACACAGGAAGCATCAACCATATTCAATGTGTGCACCTATTTAGAATAAACCAACTAAAAAAATTATGAGCCCAAACTGAATCATTTTTTGACCAAAATGTGATGATAACAAGGAATTATTTTATAGTAATACAAAAAGTTATTATTTGAAAAGTTATTTGGGTTGAGATGCATACTGAAGTATTTCTGGAAGAACTGACATGATGTTTTGGATTTGCTTTAAAATAATTAAGTAGGGGAGAAGGAGAGGGTGGGGTTCAGATGAAACTGTTTATTAGCCACGTATTAATTGTTGAAACTGTGTGGTGAGTACATGGAGATTTGTAATACTACTCTGTCAGTGCTTAGAACTTAGATTTGAAAAATTACCAACCTATATCTAGAGGCCCGGTGCACGAATTTGTGTACATTGAAAGGAAATTAATTAGAAAGAAATATTTTAGAGACCGGGGAGGGACCGTAGGAGGGCTCCAGGGCATGTCCAGCCCATCTCACCCAGTCCCGATTGGCCAGACCCCAGCAGCAAGCTAACCTACCTCTCAGAGCGTCTGCCACCTGGTGGTCAGTGCACATCATAGTGACTAGTCGAGCAGTCAACCGAACGGTTGGACACTTAGCATATTAGGCTTTTATATATATAGATACAGTTTTATATATTTACTAGAGACCTGGTGCACGGCCCGGTGCAAGCCTGGCCTATAGAGATCATGCCGAACTGGCAGTCCGACATTCTCCAAGGGAGGTAGCAGTACCAAAGTGGCAGGCGGCCGGAGAGGGACCCAAACTGGGGCTGGGCGCCACACCCTTCCTGCTCATCCCAGCCCTGCTGCACCTGCTGCTGCCGGTGGGTAGCACTGCCGTGGAGGCGGGAGAGGCTCCTGCTGCTGCAGCTGCACTCGCCAGCTGTGAGCCCGGCATCTGGCTGAGCAGTGCTCTTTCTTTGGGAGTGCACTGACCACCAGGAGGCAGCTCCTGTCATAACGGGTCACTTAGGCTTTTATATATATGGGCTGGAGACCCTGTGCATGAAACCCGTGCACTCGGGAGGGTCCCTCAGCCCAGCCTGTGCCCTCTCTCAGCCCAGGAGCCCTCGGGGGATGTCCAACTGATGGCTTAGCACTGCTGTGGAGGCGGGAGAGGCCCCTGCCACTGCCGTTGCGCTCGCCAGCCATGAGCCCGGCTTCTGGCTGAGTGGCACTTCCCCTGTGGGAGTGCACTGACCACCAGAGGGCAGCTCCTGCATTGAGCGTCTGCCCCCTGGTGGTCAGTGCACGTCATAGCAACCGGTCGTTCCGCCATCGGGCCGAAACCGGTTTTCCAACATCCCCTGAGGGCCCCAGATTGCAAAAGGGCACAGGCCAGGCAGAGGGACCCCACTAGTGTACAATCAGGGCCAGGGAGGGACACGAGAGGTTGGCCAGCCAGGGAGGGGCCATGGGAGGGCACCAGGGCATGCCCGGTCCGTCTCATGCAATCCCAGTCAGCTGGACCCCAGCAGCAAGCTAACCTACCGGTCGGAGCGTCTACCTCCTGGTGTTCAGTGCACATCATAGCAAACGGTTGAGCAGCATTAGCATATCATTAGCATATTATGCTTTGATTGGTTGAATGGCCGACTAAACGACTGGACACTTAGCATATTAGGCTTTTATTATATAGGATGGCTGTGTGTATAGTTTTAAAATTACACATAACTCATGACTATATCCAAAGGTGATTTTTTTTTTCCCAAAGGTGATTTTTAACAATTGATTTCAGAGAGAGGAAGGAAGAGAGAGAGAGAGGCATGAGAAACATCCATCAATTGCCTCCCACATGGGGATCAAACCCGCCAGTTTCCGGTGTATGGATGACACTCCAGTCAACTGAGCCATACTGGCCAGAGCTAAAGATGGTTTTTAATTGGAGAAATGTGACTTGGAAGGAGCAAGGCTTTATAGAGCCCCTTGCCATTGCAACTCCCTACCCAGAGTTGGCCACAAGAATATTGGCAACTTGGTGTCTTGGTTTATCATGTCTGTGGGGTTGCTAATCTTTACCTAAACAGCCAGGTGATATAAAACATAATATTTCCACCAGAACCTTTATTGTTATGAAAAGGCCTATGAGAAGTACTTTTATAAAACTTACAGCTGATAAAATGTTTATGTTATAAATTGCTAATTTTCTAATCAGCAACACATGTATATTTTAAGACAATACCAAGCATAGCATCCCTAAACATAGTATATGTAGCTTACATACAGAGTAGTATATTCATTTTCTAAATGGGTTAATTTTATTAAATGAAATATATACTTTGTAGGCATTTCTCATTTGGAGACAACATCAGATTTTCCTTCTCTGAGACATTTTTCTCTCTTTTCTAGGAAATTGTTTTAGGTTATGTGAAAGAGATGCTTCCTCATCTGTAAGGCTTACCAGAAACTCTGATTGGAAGAGAATAAATGGATTTTGCACCAAACCCCAGGAAAGTCCAAAACCTCCGTCCCGTAAGTTTTTATTACTTTTCCAATTATGGACGAGGCAGCTCCCAAAGAGTCAATTTGGAATAAAAAAAACCTAAAAGAAGGTGGCCACTACATTATACCCTGTCATGTAGTTCAGACCTCCAAATTGTACTGACAGTGGCTGTGCTCACAGGTAGCAATTATTTCTTCATTTTCCTCATTTGTCATGTTTATTTCTTGCCTCAAAGATTGGACTGTCACTTTTTGTAGGAGAATAGATGCACCAAAGAATAGTAGTCTGGAAATTAAAATTATCTTTTAAGGAACCCCAAAGATGAACCAAATCAAGACATGATGTTTTGGGTAAAATACAACCTGGGCTAAGGTCTGGCTTGGGCTTTAACTTCAGCCACGTTTAGTCCTGTCCCTAACTCACACCCTTCTCACTCACCACTATAGGAAGAAGGAGCATAATTTACAAACTGTAGGGTCCTAAGAACAATTTGCTTGTTGCTTCTTCATGCTCAGGCCAGGCAGGTCTTGGTGAGTGGAAAGGAATCATACTCAAAATATATTTATCAAAGAGCTTAAAAATGTTTGTGCCCTTCGACCTGGTGTTTCACTTCTGGGCATGTATCCTAAGGAATAATCGCTACATACGGGAAAACCTTTGAGTATAAAGATGTTTCCATTTTTTATATATAAAGGAAAATGAAAATAAATCTAAATGTCAAATACTCTGTGAATGATTAATTATGTATGTCAGATCTTCTTGATGAGATTATGCATATGTTGGAAATGTTGCTTATAAATACCATGTACTAGCATGGGGAATGTTATAATGCTAATGAATAAGGCAGGATTAAAAATGTTACATTGTGTGTAGCAATGTAAAATTAGCATGATACAGATATAGCATTACACATACATATATCATTATGGGGATAAGCCTTAGGAAACACACCAAAATAAAAATATAGGGATTATGCTATGACAAGAAAATTAGGGATGATTTTTAACTTTTTCTTTTTTCCACATCTATACTTTCTTTTTTCACATCTATGTTTTCTTTTTTCACATCTATACTTTCTGAATTATCTTTAATGGGTATATAGTGCTTAAAATGAGAAGGGAAAAATACTATAGTGACAGTTGTGCCAAATCCTGGAAGTTTTAGATAAAACTACAGCAGCACTATTTCTATACTTCTAAACCTCTTTTCTCGCCTTTGGTTCTTTGGATGTTTTCCTTATTAACTTTCCTGTTCTTTTGCTGTTGCCTTCTGATGAAGTGAAAGGAACAGCATAAACAAAGGTATGGAGGTGGGAGTGAGTGTGACTGATAGGTAACAGTCAAGGAGGTCTGTCTGCAGTAGAGATGTGGGCAGCAAGCGGCATTTGGATGAGACTATCTCCAAGATCCCTTCTAACCTTGACATTCTGTCATTCCCTAACCTTTCTGCTCCTTATCTTCAATGACTTCCCCTTTCTTTAAAAGTCTTTTTCCTAAGTCTGTGGTTTTCTACCCCTCTTACTCAACTGCCTCTTGGGCCACTCCATTTTCTCCTGTCCCTTTTCTTGGGCCATGCCTGAGGTTCAGCCCTTGGCGTCTTCTCATCTTTATCACCCTTGCTGATGGTTATCTCTACTTCAGAATAATTCATGAAACCTACACAGGTGGCAAAAAGTCAGACCCAATAGATCTAAAATGGCACAAATAGCATTTTTTTGTTGCTAAATTTGAGATTCATAATCTCACATAAGTAAGCTGTCTCGTCTTGTTTTTCTCACAGAGACTTACAGCCACAGAGTGCCATTACACAAACCCACGGACTGGGAGAGGAAGATCCTGATATGGGCAGGTCGCTTCAAAAAGGAGGAGGAAATCCCAGAGACTATCTCGTGAGTGCTGACCCTCGGGTTATAAGCAGCTTTGTTTCTCACTGATCTGTTTTAAAGGAAAAGCAGTTCCTTTGAGTCTACTTAAAACCTGTCAACCCAATTTTAAAATAGTTTTCACTTCTTGCCTTGGTGGTGTTGCTCAGTGGCTGGAGTGTCATCCTGTGCACCACAGGAGTCGCGGGTTCGATTCCCCGTCAAGGGCACATATCTGTGTTGCAGGTTCAATCCCTAGCCCCAGTCAGGACGTGTGTGGCAGGCAATCAGTGAATCTCAATCTCTCTCTCTCTCTCTCTCCCTCTCTCTCTCTCTCTCTTTCTCTCTCTCTGTTCCCCACACTCCCTCCTTTCCACTCTCTCTAAAAAAGCAATGGAAAAAATATCCTCAGGTGAGGATTAAAAAAAAATAAAAGTTTTCACTTCTCTAAATGTTTCCTCTTTATCAAGTACCTGGGATAAAAACATCTAGGATATCTCTCTTATCATTGATATGTCATGTAGTGCCTAGTGAACAGCATACTCTGAAGTCAACTGAGTTGATTTCTTCTTCTAGGTACAGGGACCAAACAGTGATGCTCACTCTTTTTAGGTTGTTTTAATCTGGGTGTATCAGTTAGGTACCAGTGACAATAATTATATTCTATACAATTCACTCAAGTCTTCAGACATAGGCATAAGAGTATTTAAAAGCAGCGTATTCTTTCTCTGGGATCCAGGAAAGAGTGCCTTCTGCCACCAACTTTGGGATCTTGGGACTTTTTCATAGTCTGTAGATGATGGGTACAGATTCCTATAACCCAGGGTTTCTCAGGTGTAATCCTCACCTGAGGATATTTTTTCCATTGCTTTGTTAGAGAGAGTGGAAAGGAGGGAGTGAGGGGAACAGAGAGAGAGATTGAGATCCACTGGTTGTCTCCCACACACGTCCTCAGCACTGTTGACATTTTGTTGTTGAGGGCTGTCTTGTGTATTATAGGATATTTAAGCAGCATCCATGTCCTCTTCACCCTGTATATGCCAGTAGCACTCATTAATGACAGTCAAAAATGTCTCCAGCCCGACCAGTATGGCTCAGTGGTTGAGTGTCAACCTGTGACCCAGGAGATCAAGGTTGGATTCCTGGTCAGGGCACATGCCCGGGTTGTGGGCTCGATGTCCAGTGGGGGGTCGTGTAGGAGGCAGCTGGTTCTCTCTCATCACTGATGTTTCTATCTCTCCCTCTCCCTTCTTCTCTGAAATAAATAATAAATAAATAAATAAAAATGTCTATAGGCATTGCCAGTGTCCCCTGGGGGCAAAATCACCCCCAGTTGAGAACCATTACTCCGCTGATTGGTTGCATCTTGCCAACAGAGATTCCGAGAAATAGATGTCATCTCCCCCATGGGGCATCATCCTCTTCAGAGACAGGGACTTGGGACAAAGCTCCTAGACAGTCCCCTCTAGCCAGAAAACTATTCCTGCACCTTCTGGTCTCTGGTTTCAAGTTATGATTGTGAAAGATCTGGGTTCATTTAGGGTATCTTTTTCCAGGAAGATAAGTAGTATTTGCTTTCTCTTTACAACAGCTTTGAAAAAGAGCCCTTCTGCTCTGCATGTCAAATTAGCACATTATTTTCAGCAGGAGAAAATTACTTCAGCAGGAAATCCCTGGTCCTTCTTTGCTCAAGTGACAGTGTGCTTTCCTGGGAAATATCAATGACTTTAGTTTCTTGCTTATCCCAATTTCTTCCTAAAAATCCCAGCAGAAAACAAGCTGGTATAAACCGTGGCTCTAATAGGTGCTATATAGACTTTGCTATGGAACACCTTCTTTAGTTCCCTTGTAGGCCCCTGGCCCTCAGATCCCCTGAAGCCCCAAGTACCGCCTAGTGAGTCACCCTAGAAGGCCTTTCTCTGAGCCCAGGCAACCATTTATCCTTATGCTCTTAGTTCTGAACAGGCACTGCTTAACTTGCCCATTGGGATTGGTCCCTGTAGAATGGAGGGTAATAGCACAGCATTATTTATGTGCATTTTACTTTTTAAATGTTTCCTCAAATGTAAACTATATCACTTTTCATGAGGATCACAGCACATCAGTTGGAAATACCAATTTACATAAAATATTGTCAACATGGGTTGGTGGGATCTTAGATGCTTTTTTTTTTCTTTATTGATTAAGGTATTACATATGTGTCCTTATCCCCACATTACCCCTCCCCCCCCATCCCCTCCACTCATGCCCTCACCCCCTGGTGTCTGTGTCCATTGGTTAGGCTTATATGCATGCATACAAATCCTTTGGTTGATCTCTTCCCCTTACCCCCACCCTCCCCTACCTTCCCTCTGAGGTTTGACGGTCTGATCGATGCTTCTCTGTCTCTGGATCTGTTTTTGTCCATCAGTTTATGTTGTTCATTATATTCCACAAATGAGTGAGATCATGTGATATTTATCTTTCTCTGACTGACTTATTTCACTTAGCATAATGCTCTCCAGGTCCATCCATGCTGTTGCAAATGGTAGGAGTTCCTTCTTAGATGCTCTTAATAGAGCAAGTCAGTGTCCTTAGCAGTTGTCCCTGGTTTCTCCCACCTGCAGGCCCAGCTTCAATGCCTGGAGACTCCATGGCCACCTCACTGGGTCCCAGTGTATATGCTTTCAGGGAACTCCTTCCAAGCATTTGTTGTTGTTGTTAATCCTTACCCAAGGATATTTTTTCTATTGATTTTTAGGGAGAGTAGAAGGGAGGGAGGGGGAGAGAGAGAAATATCGATGTAAGAGAGTCACATCGATTGGTTGCCTCCCACACGTGCCCCAACTGGGGCCGGGGAATGAACATGCAACCCAGATACATGCCTTGACCAGGAATCAAACCTGTCACCCTTCGGTGCATGAGCCAACATTTTACCACTGAGCCATACCAGCCAGGGCCCAGGCTTTTTTTTTTTAAAGACCTTTTTTATTGATCTTTAGAGAGAGAGGAAGGGAAAGGGAGAGAGAGGAAGGAAGAGGGAGAGAAACATCAATGTGAAAAAACACTGATTGGCTGCCTCCTGCACGCCCCCATTGGGCATGTGTTTTGACCAGAAATTGAACTGGTGACCTCTTAGTTCATGGGTCGATGCTCAACCATTGAGCCACAACAGGCAGGTGGACCAAAGCATTTTTAAAGTACTTTTTGTCCTTTGATTTCAAATGTAATTTGTGTTAAAAACATGAGAAGGAAAAACAAAACAAAACATGAGTATGGGGGAGAAAATTAGCACTCCAATCCCATCAGCTAGAGATAGTCACTTACTATTTATACGCTACCGAGTAGCCCGGTTCTTTATTCTGGGACCACTAGGACTCCACATGCCCTATCCTGAAGCTCTACCAGACATTCAAGGTAATAGAACTTCAACCCACTGCCCACCTGCGGAATCACCAAGGTGAAAGGGCCTTTTCTTCAGACTTTCTTGTTTTGCCTCTCAGCTTTCACACAAGAATAATAATCTAATCCTCAACTTTCTGTTAAGGCACGTGGATCTGTATTCAGTGGACAGGTAAGAAGAGGCACTTGAGAAAGAGCTGAAGTTTACTGTCACTCAATTTTAGTAAAACATTAGTTAAAATATAAACAAGGTTCAGCCAATATTGCTCAGTGGTTGAGTTTGAACCGATGAATCAGGTCAGGGTTCCATTCCCAGTAAGGGCACATCGGGGTTTCCAGGCCCAATCCACAATCGGGGGTGTGCAGAAGGCAGCCAACCACTGATTCTCTGTCATCATTGATGTTTCTATCTCTCCCTCTCTCTGAAATCAATGAAAATATATTTTTTTAAAAATATATAAAGGGGGTATTGCTTAAAGGTTTTTCTTCTGATCTAGAGATATTCTTAAATCTGTTCCTGGTTCAAAGCAGAGAACATAAATCTGGGTATAAAAAGCACATTAACTCTCTCCTGTGTTTGTTTCCTTCTGAATTGTGCTTTCTGTTGAAACTTATGAGATTCATTATAGTATCTGTCAGGATGTTCAGCTAATCATTATATCAAATAATATCCTCTTGAGAACCTCAAGGAGAAATAGCTACTGATTCCAATTTTAGCACTGACTACTAATGTGAAACTTGAGAGCCAAAATCAGGGCCCACCATAGCAAGCATAGATTCATATGCCTCACCTTTTTTGTTCCTGACTTCACTTCCTATCTTTACCCTTCTCCTTTTTTTCTACTGTAAATTTGTGCTATCTCACTGTATTTTATATATAAAGTGAGTTGTGAAAATGCCCAATCCTCCCTAAAGTCCTACAAGATTTCCGGGCCCTATCTCCTTTTTCATATTTATAGGCACCACTGCACTTCTGATTTGTGGTACACAAAGCTTTATATCCTGCTGGCAACTTCAGAAAGTTAACTTTGTCTCGTGATCTCATTGTATTATTAGGTTTGAGATGCTCGATGCGGCAAAGAACAAGCTCCGGGTGAAGATCAGCTATGTAATGATTGCCCTGACAGTGGCAGGATGCATCTTAATGGTTATTGAGGGCAAGCAGGTGAGAGTGGACTTCCTATCTCTGTTTGTTTTCCACAAAGGGCCTATAGGAAATCAGGGATTGACTCCCATATTTATTCTCTTGAGAAGAAGAGGCTGCTTTTACACAAGAAATTATAAGAAACAAAGATATAATAGGGCCAAACCTAGGATCATGCCTGGGGATAAATAGCAAATCCTAACTTTGGCAGGGGGAAGGACTAAGTTAGTTTTCTGTAAAGTAAAAAGTATTCATCAATCCCCAGATGTCATAAATAATGTGAAACAAGAAATATGACACTGGCAGATTTAATGATAGCTCTGTGCATGTCTATAAAGCACTCTTAGTACATGGGTTTATTTATCCTCCTTCTAACTGCCTTAATCCTGATGAGCAATCCTATCACACTTCTCTACTTCAAGCTCAGCCAAGCTGGTCATATATCTGAAGACCATAGCTCCTAAGCAGTACATAGGAATTCAAGCCCATAAATTTTTATTTTAACATAGATAATTATTAATAGCAATCACTAATTGAATACTTTGCTGTTGTCTCATTTGAACTTCACAACACTGCAAGATCGGTACTATTATTAGGACCTCATTTCCAGCTGAGAAAATATAGCTTAGGAAGGTCATGCATCTCCCTAATGACAGAGCCACAATTTGAACCTAGACCTAATTGAGGTGATATTAAAATTGCTCCCACTGATATAATGATCAACATAATTTGATGAACGAGAATAGATCCAGAGACAAATGGTAGGGGAGTGGGGAGGGGGGGTTAGAGAACAACCAAAGGACTTGTATGCATGCATATTAGCATAACCAAAGACACTGGGGCGGTGGGGGCTTGCCCAGGGTGGGAATGGCTGCAATTTGGGAAAAAGAAGACATATGTAAAACTTCAGACAATAATAAAAAAAAAATTTGCTCCCACTTATTGAGTGCTTATAATATCACAGGCATTGTTAAACTCATTTATTTACCACAATAACCCTAAGAGGTAGGTTCTCTTGCTATCTGTATTTTATAAAAGAACATGAAGCTTAAAAGGTGTTAAATAATTTTCCCAAAGTCACATAGCTAATACTAGTAAGAAGATAAAAATTGAGAGCCAAGTATGCAAATCATCAAACTTTATACTATACTATCCTGTGATTAAAATATAGTTTTATATGCAGCAGCACTGGTTAAGCCCTTATTTTAATACTGTGTCTAATTCTGTTTCACAGTTTACATGTGGAAACGGATGTCTTGTATCTATTATCAGATATTAAAAGAGTTTTTCTACAAACCCAGTGGTAACTGACCTCCTTCTCCCAAGAGTCTGAGCCATGGTCGGCAAACTGCAGCTCGCAAGCCACATGTGGCTCTTTGGCCCCTTGAGTGTGGCTCTTCCTAAGCCTTAGGAGTACCCTAATTAAGTTAATAACAATGTACCTACCTATATAGTTTAAGTTTAAAAAAGTTGGCTCTCAAAAGAAATTTCAATCGTTGTACTGTTGATATTTGGCTCTGTTGACTAATGAGTTTGCCGACCACTGGCTAGAGTAAAAGGGAAAGGAACTTCCAGCTCTCTTTAGTCTTGGAATGTTAAATACTGTTAGGCTGACGTTCTGGGAGCAAGAAGGGCGGTGTGCAGACCTGGGTGAAGTTCTTTTGACAACTCTTCCTGCCCCACTTCAGTTTTTCTTCTGTCTCCCTCTTTGACCTCTCATGCTTAGTTCTGACTGAAATCTGCAGAAGCAGGTGAACAGGACATAGGGGTTTCTAGAACTCTTTATATGTGAAATTACACAGAAAATACTACCTTATGTGGTGGTAGTATCACTTACTTGGTATAAAAATTTTGAAGCTGGTCTGTTCATATAAGCTTCACATATAATGTAACAGGTCACAAGGAGGGAAGCAAGGGAAGAGGATGGTTGCCTCTCCCCCGCTGCTGTTTGCTCTTTAAGGATGGAGTTTTAGGATAGAAGCTGCTGGAAGTCATCAATGATAATATTTGGTAAAGTCTGGGATCCCCAAAGCTGAATGGTTTTTGGTATGAAAGAATACAAATGAGTTGGAGAAGGAAAAAATGGTAGCAACAACAACAAAAAAGTAAAAGGAGAAAAAAGGGATAAAAATGAGAACATATTTAATACTAAAGGGAGGGAAAAGGGAAAGACAAGGGAATAAATTGTAAGAGAAGAGAGACAAGAAGATTTAAAGAATGAGGCCAGAAAGGAAGAGAAGTGCTTGAATGAATGGACTGATGGACTGTGAAGCAGTAGAGGAAGCAGAAGTCACATGGATGGGACTGCTGTGCCCAGTGTGCATGCTCCAGACCATTCCGTTCTTGTACTCTTGTACCATCGCTAACCTGCTGCTATCAGTGACATCATTCACAAACGGGCATAAATAATTTCTTGTTCAAATTTGTTTCATTTTAGGCTGTCAAAAGACATGAGTCTTTAACAAGCCTGAACTTAGAAAAGAAAGCTCGTCTGAGAGAGGAAGCAGCTATGAAGGCCAAAACAGAGTGAGAGGTATTCATGTTGGCTAGATTTTGAAAACCCAGCAATAATGTGTCAGCAACAAGCCTGTCTTAAAAGAATGTGGTATGCGGATCCATTTCATAAAAGTTATGGTTTGTACAAACATACCATTTCCCTATTTCTGCTCTAGAGGTACAAATAAATTTTCTTAAATGACTTGTCTAATTTCACGGCTTTGATCCAGGTTAAATGCGTCCTCTCAACTTTTTTGATTAAATGAAAAATGAGACAACTTATTTTGACTTAAATATTAACTCTTTAGAGTTAGGTTCCATATCTTACTTTACTTCCCATTATCAAAGTGACCTCTCCCCAGAAGTCAAAATGCTTCTTTTTCTGCATTTCTCTCTCTCTCTCTCTTATTTGTATTCCTTTCTGGAGAGAGAAGGAAGGCCAGCTGAGAACACTGCCCAAGTGCATCTTAGAGAGCTAACCTCCTCAAGTGCCATGGTTCTTCTCAGAGCCCTGGAAAGCAGACAGAACACACTTTGCCATTCTGGGGTGTGCTGGCATAGAGGCTTTTAGCACAGTCCTTGAAAATGTCCTAGCAAGGTGATGATAATGATCTTGCCACAAGTTTCTGAGGACTTTGAAATCCCAGCGTCATTGAATTGCTTGGGACCAGCAGTCACCTCTTCTGCTCCATGGCTTAGAATTCCTAACTGGTCCTTGTCCTGCTGCCTTTACACTAAACTTCTCAATTATGAAAGTCTATCAAATGCATTTTCTTATTAGTGTTGCATTTGCACCTGGTATATATCTCACTTTGACCGGTATGCCAAGCTGTCTCATATTTAGGTAAGGATGCTGGTTTCTATTTTAAATAGTCATTTATTCTCTCACAAATAATAGTGGATGACAAGTCCTCACAGCCATCTCAATCTGCTAGGTCTCCTAAGAGGGTTATAGCAGATTAAAATGCAGCTGTTTGGGAACTTGGCTTAATAAAATGTAATACATCAGTCTACCTAGAGCTTTATAACTATCTGATGTTAATGATGTTTGTCTATAAATTTTATTTTGTAGTAATTTGACCATAGCTTCTTTTTAGATACCAAATTCTTTGATTTTTATCACTTGAAAATTTACTACCAAAAAGCACTGTCCCTTACACATTTTAGATTAGTTTATTTTGGAACATTTATGTTACATCTTACCTAAACCAATGTTCTAAATATGGGTAAATTTTAATGTACTTCTTTTAAAAATAAGTAATCTTTCTTCATAAAACAATACCATTTTTAATTTCTAAAGTAGCATTTTAAAGTGTTGTATCTTGGAGTTTTATTGTAATAAAAATGTTTTCTTAAACCAAAGCTCACATATGCAGCAAGAATACACACAATCTTTTCTCATTTTGTGTCCTTCTCCTGTTCAGTAACTTATAGTGACTACCTCCTTATGGATTAAATACAAATTTCTTGGCCAGAATTTCAGACCTGCCCCTATCTAATCTCACTTCTCCCAGTACCCTCACATGCTAACTTCTCAGCAGTCATACCCTACTAGTAACTTTTAATATCTTATGTTTTTCAGAACTTGTCAAGCAATTCAGATTTAGTGAGCACTAGTATAAAATATTGTAGAACACAAAAGACAGTTTTGCTCTTGATATTTTCAATTAAATTACTGTTGTACTATCTTTTGCTTAATTTCTAGATTTTTTTTCATGTTTACCATGTCTCTAGATAGTGGGCAGAAACTATTTTCTACTTTATATTTTATATAAGCCTTGTGTGAGATTATACTCAGAAACAACAAAAATAATAGTATGGGGAATTGATTCCAAAAATTTAATGAAAGCAGGCAAGGAATGAAGTGCTGGTGATATAATTCATTGTCATTCATCAAACATCACTTGAGTCCCTTCTATATACAAAAACTGAGAATACAAAGTCCAATAGCATAACATATTTCTTGTCTCCACAGAACACATAATATATGGGAAACATGGCCTATAAATCATTACAATACAAATTGATAAGTGATATATTTTGAACTTTAATAACAGAAACGATAGAAATAGCAATAGCCCTAGCTGGTTTAGCTCAGTGGATAGAGCATCAGCTTTGAACTGAAGGGTCCTGGGGTTCAATTCTGGTCAAGGGCACATGACTCGGTTGCTCGATCCCCAGTAGGGGCTGTGCAGGAGGCAGCTGATCAGTAGTTCTCTCTTATCATTGATGTTTCTATCTCTCCTCCCTTCCTCTTTGAAATCAAATATATATTTTTTAAAAAAAATAAAAATGCTTTCTTTAAAAAAAAAAAGAAATAGCAATAAAATCTAACTCAGCTGCCAACTGTGGTTGGAGTCAGGCAGGCAGTGATGGCTCCACAAAATACTGATTTCTGAACTAAGTTTGAAGCAAGGATAGGAACTAGTGAGTCAGTCACATAATGAAAGAGAGCGGCCTCACCACTCCAACCTGAGAAGCCATCTAGGGGTCCTTCAGTAAAATGCTATTTATAATGTTTTACACTCTCAGAACAAACCTAATCATGACTTATTTTTCCCAATTAAAGACTTGATTCCATAGACTATTTCATGTCCCATTTGGTAGGCTATCACTATACAGGAATTGCACTTAGTGTGAGTGGTGCCTGACACACATCTTTAATCCACCACCATCCCAGGCCTAAGCTCTTATTCATCTGATCTCCCAAACCAAAAACCTTGGAGTTATTCCAAACTCCTCTGCTCTCCTCATTTAATTAATCATTCTGTCTTGTGAATCTTCTAAATATTCCTCAAATATACCAATCCTTTAAGTAGTCATTGAGAAGAATAGAATGGAAATCTATTCAATGACAGACACAAGAGATTAATAATAAATTCAAGATAAGAGTCAGAAGCCCTGGGTTCTAGACTTGGTATTCCAACTGTCTTGCTTTGAAAATGTAGGTTGTATGTCTTAAAATCTTATATAATTCAAGACAATGTTAAGAAATACAAAACCATGCCAAAATTAAGAGAAATCATCTTTTAAAATATACAACTTTTTGCCAACTTGGCTCTACTACTTGATTTCTAAAGGGTTTAGTAGTTACTTATCCACAGTTTAATTGTTTTGTCATTTCCTAACGCTGCTGATGCAATGATGTTTTCTGTAGGATGACAAGCTGCTGAGATGACGACATCTGTGTGACCTTGTAATTTCTGTACAATCTCTTTAGTCTGAAGGTTCCAAATGTAAACTAGGTTATCCTCTGAACCAGACACAATCCACTTCCCACCAGTAACTGAAAAATTGGCAAATATGCAGTATTTCTCATTTTTATGACCAGTGTATGTCTTCAGGCATCTGCCTCTGCTATAATCCCATAGTTTAAGAGTATTATCCAAAGTTGCAATGAGAATGTATTTACCATTTGGAGAAAATTTTACAAAAGAGATGGGAGGGTTATCATCATCAACAAGTGTTTTTAAACACTGACCTGATGCAGCATCCCAGATTCTACAGATGCCATCGTAACTACCTGATGCTATCAAGGACCCATTACAACTAAAATGAACAGCAGAAACTGGGTCAGAATGAGCAGACAAAGTCTTGAGGCACTTGCCTGTTTTCACCTCCCATATTTTCACACTCTCATCAAAAGATCCTGAAATTATGAGGTTGGATGGTGGATTAAAATTACAGCAAAACACATAATTACTGTGCCCCTTCAGTGTTTTCAAACATTTTCCTGATCTCACATCCCAAATCTTGAGAGTTTTATCATCTGAGGCAGAAACAAGACGACTGGAATCTGATGACCAGTCAACATCTGATATTTCCAGACTGTGACCATGAAGAATTTTCTCCTTTTTTCCATCATAGGCTCCCCAAATTATAATTACTTTGTCAGCAGAAGAACTTGCTAGCCACTCTCCATTAGGACTAAACTTAACTGATGATACTGCTTCCATATGTCCCACAAGAGTACATCTGAGAGCATAGTTTGGTTTTTCATACGCTTGTTTGCTCTGATTGGCTGATGAGGTGAGGGCTGACTCTGCTTTGGCATCTGATTCCTTTGTTGCCATGGCTTCGAAATCACTAGGTTGGCTCAGCGTCCGGCCCTGAACCAGGCAGCCCAGTATTTTGATTTTCTGCCCAGCAAAATGAAGATTAAAACATTAGATTATTAGACTAAAAAATAAACGGTCTTTAATGATAATTTCTGGATCATCTTTAAATTACCATATACACCTGGCTTGCACCGCTTCAGTTTCTCCTCGCTTCCTTCTGTAAACAAATACTTGAGAAATATTATTAAAAAGTCTCATGCGCAGTCAGCAAGTAAGGTATTAATGTTGGGTATTTTGTGAACGTACTCAGGCGTCCAAAGCGGGGCGGGGCAGGGCGCAGGGAAATCTCTATACAAACTATTTTTCACGGCCCCTCCCCCAGTTCGACAGGTTTGAGAACACTGAGAACCCTCACAGTCTGGCAGAGTTTAGGTACTTTAGCATGAATGCATCACCGCTTTAGACAGATTTCAGAAGCTAAGAGAAAACCTGCGTAATCGCCGTTATTCGAGGCCCGGCCTGCCGACTGCATTCTGCAGATACAAACGGGTCATCACCACCGCGTCCATCGCTAAAACAGCCGGCCGGATGCTGAGCGCATGCGCACCTACTTCCGAGTCGAGGTGACCAATGGGGGAAGCCTTCGTGCGCTTGCGCAAAAAAGGAAGCGGTTTCCTTCCGGTCTTCTTCGCCCCCGCCTCTACACGGAAATGCGCAATGTCTTCTTAACCCAGGGGACGGGATTGTTCCAGACCTGACCGGCTAGAGTGGGAAGCGGTGAATATGTCAGAAAAGATTTGTTTCTTTTTGCAAACCGTGTCACAAGAAAGGACTGCATTTCCCGCCTTTAGCCACAGGGCTAAGCCCACAGATGGGACGTGAGCTGCCCAGACAGTGCGCTTTTGGGAATATAGCTAAGTCTTGTATACAGCAAGGCTGCAAATAGGCTAGGGGAGCGAAGCGACTTCTGGTTTTAAAGTTTTCCCTAAAAGCCATGGCCGGATTGCTCAGTCGGTTAGAGCGTCATCCCTATGCACCAAGGTGACAGGTCGAGCCCGGTCACGGCACATAACAGGAATGAACCCCTGGCCTGTGTGTCCTGGTGGTTGAGAGTGGACCTAGGAACTAGGAGGTCCCCGTTGGATTCCAGGTCAGGGCGGGTTGGGGGCTCAATACCCAGTAGG
>NW_005367587.1:7379150-7397275 GCF_000412655.1 Myotis brandtii
CAATCAATGATGATTCTCTCAGATCTTGTATGTTTCTCGCCCTTCCTCTCTGAAATCAATAAAAATATATTTTAAAAAAGAAAAGAACCAATGTAAGTGGAACAACAAATTGATGTCTCTCTCCTCCTCCCCCTCCCTCTTTCTCTAAAATCAATCAATAAAAATAAGGAAGTTTCCCGTAAGTGTTTAGAAAAGGATAAAAGAATATGTGTTAGGGGCCTTGAAACGCCAATGCTCAGAGAGCATGATCTGGTAGTGCTGGGGTAAACTTCCAAATAGTTTAAGCTTCCAAAGAAAATTAAGGAAAGTTCCTATCTGCATAGGTGCTTGAGACAGAAAAGGGTCAAAGAAGTTGATGGAATGGGGTAAGAAATGTGTATGGTTTCTTCTAATTAGACTTTAGAGAGTTTACCCAAGTTTTAAGAAATGAGTAATGGCTGTGCAAGTATTACCTGAACGATACATGTTTTTCAGATGTAATTACTCTCTTTAAACAAAAATAGGTTTACCAAGAAAAAAAAAATTGGTAATTTCTCCAATCCTTGAATTGCTCAATAAAGAGTGCCCGCGAGAGTCAGCAAGTGTTCTGTTTTAAATGGTTTTCCCCATAGATAAGTTGAGGTTAGGAGGCAAATATCCTTCATGTTTTCTGTCAATCAAGAATTAAAACATTTGCCCTAGCTGGCTTGGCTTGGTGGATGGAGCATCAGCCTGCGGACTGAAGGGTCCCAGGTTCGATTCCAGCCAGGGGCACATGCCTGGGTTGGGAGCTGGATCCCCAGTGGGGGGCATGCAGGAGGCAGCTGATCAGTGATTCTCTCTCATCATTGATGTTTCTAACTCTCTCTCCTTCTCCCTTCCTCTCTGAAATCAATAAAAATATATTTAAAAATTTTTTTAAATACAATAAAGAATTAAAACATTTAAAAACAAAGGGTTTCCTATCTTTTAAGGGATAATTGGTACAACCGCACAATTATTTCACCTATAATTAGGTAACTATAGTAAAAACCTCATTACTTTAAGACCCTACTACTTTAGTTTGGAAATTATACAGGAATTGCACAAATGCTTTAGTCTTAGCTAGTCCAAATCAATGAGATAAACATCTTTTTTTTTTTTGATAAACATCTTTTAAAAGGTTTGGAGCTTCCATTTATACACATTGATTCCTCTTAACTACCATGGACCTCCCCTCTGTAACACTTTTAATACAAGACACACTTTTTCACTGTACTGTATCTTAAAGTTCAATTCTGATTAAACTGTGCCTTCTCCCTCTCCTATCCTCCTCCCATTAGCCTAGATTAGTGTGATTGTTGCTGGGAAACATAGAACCATTTTAAATTCTGCATCAATTGAAATTATTTCCACTGGAATTAATTCATTAAAAATAAATTTAAAAGTACTTAAGAAAAAAAAGTGTAGGCTTTGTTCCAAAGAATTTAAGCAAATCTATTTTTCCAATAACTATTCTATGTGCTGGGAGAGTAATGAAAGAGGAATTTAGACAAGGTAAACACATGACATGAGGACTAGGTTGGGGTGTTAGTGCTGGAGTGTAGTTAGCCCGCTAGAAATACCACAAGGATGAGGGAAAAGGGGCACATGAGAATGTGTTAATAGGAATATCCAGAAAAATAATTTTCCCAGAACTTGACTGAAAAAATGTCCAGTATTAAAATTCATTTCTTGATTTCTGGATTTTTTTTTGTCAGGAATTCATGTAAAGGAAATTAAAGCTATGACTATAACTAGTTAAACCATTATCCACTAGTCATGTTCTAATACTAACATGTAGTCATAATATTGTAGTCCTTGTGAATTAAGATTAAGAATTTAATAGTTTACTTCCTGGGGGGCACAGGAGCATCAGCAAGTATGGAGTAAGAGCAGGGTAAAAGGGACAGGAACCATAATTATAGATTTGCTTTGGGGCTCTCAAAGTATCTTACACAGTCCCGTATTTAACAATTTCTATATTTGCAGCCTTTAATTGCCACCAAATAAGTGATTTGGAAGTTTTCCTTCCTGTAGAAATCAAGTTATTTTCTTTAAATTTCCCATAACATTTTTTAAAGTTTTTATTTATTTTTGTTAATGCTCAAAGATGTTTTTCCATTAATTTTCAGAGAGTGGAAGGGAAAGAGAAGACACACAAACATCGATGTGAGAGAGGCACATTGATCGGCTGCCTCCTGCACACACCTCGACCAACCGAGGTACGTGCCCTTGACCACAATTGAACCTGGGACCCTTCAGTCCTCAGGCCCACGCTCTATCCCAGTGATGGCGAACCTTTTGAGCTTGGCGTGTCAGCATTTTGAAAAACCCTAACTTAACTCTGGTGCTGTGTCACATATAGAAATTTTTTGATATTTGCAGCCATAGTGAAACAAAGACTTATATTTTTGATATTTATTTTATATATTTAAATGCCATTTAACAAAGAAAAATCAACCAAAAAAATGAGTTCGCATGTCACCTCTGACACGCGTGTCATAGGTTCGCCATCACTGGTCTATCCACTGAGCCAAACCTGCTAGGGCCCATACATTTTTTTTTTTTTTAAAGAGAGAAACATCCATCAGTTGCCTCTGCACCCCCAACTGGGGATTGAACCCACAACCTGGATATGTGCACTGACCGGGAATTGAACCCACCACCTTTTGGTGTAGGGGATGACACTCCAACCAGCTAAGCCACACAGGGCTTCCATAGAAGTTTTGTTTTAAATATATTTTTATTGATTTCAGAGAGGAAGGGTGAGGGATAGAGAAAAACATCAATGATGAGAGAATCATTGATTGGCTGCCTCCTGCACACCTCACACTGGGGATCAAGCCCACAACCTGGGCACATGCCCTGACCGGGAATCGAACTGTGACCTCCTGGTTCATAGGTCAATGCTCAACTGATCCACGCTGGCCAGGCTTCCATAGTTTTAAAATGGAAAGTCTCATCTGTGGTTGAAAAGTTTATTCTCCTTGCCCCTCAAATTTGTAAAATTTGCAAATATTCTAAATAGAAATGTTGCCACAAATGAATCATTTTAAGATTTATGAAAAATGTTTTTATTGATTTTAGAGGGGAAGAGAGAGAAACATTGATTGGTTGCCTCCCCCATGCGCCCTGACCAGGGATGGAACATACAACCCAGGTATGTGCCCTGACTGGGAATCAAACCGGTGACCTTTCGTTGCACAGGACTATGCTCAACCAACTGAGCCACACCAGGCAGGACATTTAATTTATTGACTTTAGAGGGAGGAGGGAAAGAGAAACATCGATTTAATTGTTTCACTTATTTATACATCCATTAGTTGATTCTAGAATTTTCCCTACCCAGGGATTGAACCCCCAACCTTGACATATGAGGACAACACTCCAACCGAGCTACCCGGTCAGGGCAGTTGGTTTTTGTTTTTTATTTTTAATTATTTAATAAATATATTTTTATTGATTTCAGAGAGGAAGGAGAGGGATAGAAACATCAATGATGAGAATCATTGATCACTACTGCCTGCATGCCTCCCTAATGGGAATCGAGCCCACAACCCGGGCATGTGCCCTTGACCGGAATTGAACCCGGGACCCTTCAGTATGCAGGTCGAAGCTCTATCCACTGAGCCAAACCGGCTAGGGCTGTTTTGTTTTTTTAAATGTTTTTATTGCTTTTTAGAGAGAGGAGAGAAATAGAGATAGAAACATAGATGGACTGCCTCTTACTGGGGATTGAGTTTGTAACCCTGGCATGTGCCCTGACCAGGAATCAAACCAGTGACCTCTTGGTTCCTGGGTTGATGCTCAACGGCGGGCTGGTTTCTTTTTCTTTTTTTTTAATTAAAAAATTTTTTTATATGTGTGTCAGACCTAAACATGGCCTGGGAGTGATTTCCTACATTAAGGGTCATCTTGACTGACTTGCTTTGTAGTAACTCTGATTACCCAATTCAATCTCAAAAATCAAACTGAATAGGACTGTGTACATATAGTTGCTTTAGACCACCAGCAATTTAAACATATGAAAATCTACTTGAGTTTAAATATGGGCTGGCCATATAACTTATCTAAACTGAGACTTTTTTTTTAAAGCGAAAGGAGACACTAAAATAATGAACAGGTGTTGATCTAAAAACTGGGACTGCCCCCAGAAAACCAGTACAGCCACTGCTGACTTCTCAAGAGGGCTCTCTCCTCATAACCACAATTTAATCTTGGAAAGTTCCGCACTCTTCACATGATATTTTTACACCCCATCCTGCCAAGATCTCTCTCTGGTAGTGTTCTGTTCCCACCACTGTGGTCTTCTGAGTTTCTATTTTCTCCCTCCCCATCACTCTAAATAATGCTGGGCCCAAGTGGTTTTGGTAAGGAAGTGAACCACATTGTGGACACCCACCTGCTGGACTCCTTTGGCTTCCTTAGGGTAAGTGGGAAAGAAAAAGGAATTTAAGAGTAATTTTATTCTTTTCAAAAACATTCAATATCACAGAAATGACCACTTATTTTTTTTCTCAAACAAGGCTCTTTCAAAATGGCAAATGAAATAGGGGCAACAATCATCTAAGCTGATTACAATAAACTTGTAAACCCCAGAATTTTGTACTATAGATGATAGTGTAGTCTGCAGGAGTTAAGGCTATATTTTAAGGTTTTGTTTTGTTTTCAGAAAAAGAAAAACAAAACACCTGGTCAGTGGAATCTCTCAAAAATAGTAGAGAAGCAATCATGGGATGAAGAAACATACCATCTTTCTGTTTCTGATCTGTCACTTAAATTGGAGGAATGGATAATGTTCTCATGCAGCAATACATATAATATGTAACAATAAAAAATTCCTATTTAATAGTGTAGGGCAGTGGTCGGTCGGCAAACTCATTAGTCAACAGAGCCAAATATCAACAGTACAACGATTGAAATTTCTTTTGAGAGCCAACTTTTTCAAACTTAAACTATATAGGTAGGTACATTGTTATTAACTTAATTAGGGTACTCCTAAGGCTTAGGAAGAGCCACACTCAAGGGGCCAAAGAGCCGATGTGGCTCGCGAGCCGCAGTTTGCCGACCATGGGTGTAGGGTAACCATCAATTTCCACATCAATTGGATATAATTGGCCAAAAGTTCTAACCTTAGACTATGCCAGAAAAGACGGGAGAGCTATTTTTAGTATACATAAACACATGGGGTTGATTTTATAATTAGCTATCCTGTAAAATATACCATTAACTTCTCTCAAAAGGCATGGGTTGTTTTTATATAACAAACCTCTGCTACAACATTAGCTTTTGTAAACTTCAGATCAAATTGTCTCTTGAAAGGTTACTACATATAAAATACATTTTAAGACAGTAGCTTTACGAGTTGTTAATCCTGATTTCAGACAGCAGCATAAAGGAATTCCTTTGAACTTTTTGGTAACCAAATGCCCTTTACTAATATCATACAATTGCATATTCCTTCAGTCATTTAGTGTTTATTAAAGATCTTCTAGGTGCAAGGTGCTCACCCATGGCCTGACATACTGTATTCAAGTACAAAGAATTAGTAGAACCATTCCAAAGTGTAAGAACACTTTGAAAAAGGACATAGACAAGGTAAGCTGAACATAACAGCATACATTAAAAAGTGATCTTTTTGACATTCCTTGGGACGATACTCCCTTAGGAAGTTAGCTGTGTTAAATTCACATCCATACGTGGCACTGCTTTCTAAGGCAGGATTCTTCATTCCAAAACCTTACTTCTGTATTAATACCTTCTACATTTGTTTGTTGAATGGAAACATGCTTCTGAGTTTAGCCACTATGCTACTAAACTCAAAATCATTTGCATATTATTTTTAAATTTCTGTTGTTTTATTGGTCGGATTATACACAATTTTAGCACCACAGAAAGGGAAAGATGTTTGGGCTGAGGACCTACATACTAGAATATGTAATCTTAAAATAACTTATACCTGATGTAGTCAGTTTAAGGATGCTGCTGCTAAGGAAGATTCAGAAAGAATGGTCCAACAAAAAAAGCTGGCCCAGCTGTGGCTGACATGTGTAGTTCTGGGAGTTCCTGGCACAGAACACCTCCATGACTGCTTTCTTTGACATAAAACCTGCAAGACACTGCCCCATCTTTGGACAAACAGTATCTAATAGTTGTGACCTTGGGCAAAGTAAATTCTCCTAAGCCTTGATTTTGGTATCTATAACATAGTGACAATTACCCACATCAAAGAGCAGTTGGAGGATTAAACGAGAACAAGTGAAATCCCTTAGCCAAGCACCTGGGAAACAACAGAAGCTGAAATAGTAGTCTTTATTTGACCTATAGGAAAACACACTGGGACTCATCTCTCCTTAGTTGAGAAAGGATGGAACTTCAGCTACTTGTAATGTTCTTCTTATCCCAAATTTCCAGATACATTTTTTCCCAGTAGCAATTTGATGTTAAAATTAGCATTTAATATTTGTTGCATTTTATCACACATTATTCTGATGTCCTGGTACCGTTATTGCCCATCCTTTTTGGATTGGCTGCCTACTGCACGTCCCACATAGGGGGTCAAGCCTGTAACCCAGGCATATGCTCTAACCAGGAATTGAACTATGACCTCCTGGTTCATAGGTTGACGCTCAACAACAGAGCCAAGCCGACTAGGCTATATATAACTTTTGATAAGAAAACGTAGCCCAAGTATTTCCTTACATATATACTCTGCTCACCTCACAATAAAATGGCTTTATTTTCAGATGGCAAAAAATTCAGATTTGAGTCTCCCATGTGTAGGTTTATACCTATCACTGCAAATGAGCAAAGTTTAGAATGTAGGAGGTAGCATATCCTATATAATAAAGAGCTAATATGCTAATTAGACCAAACAGCAGAACGACAGTCCAGACGACCTTCCGGACCAAGCTGGGGCTGCGAGGGCTGAGCCCCTTGTACGAATTTTGTGCATTGGGCCTCTAGTATCTTATGAATATGGAAAACACACAATACCCCTTTCTAAAAGTGGAACTCTTTTCTTTACTGAACATCACAATTTCCTAATCCTTTACAGGGTAAGGCAAAAGTAGGTTTACTGTTATTCATATGGAAAATACAATAACTAATAATACAATAAACTTTCGTGTACTCACTATTGTAAATCTGTTTTTTGCTCCACCCAGTTTGAAAAGCCCCAAGACCTAAAACAGCTATGACTTACTAATATAAAAATGTTCACAAAACTTATCAGCAAAAAAGAAAAATCCTCCAACCCGAGGTATACCTTCATAATACAACCCCATAAATAACTAAAATGTTTATTCAACACTAGATAAGTAAATTCAAAGTTGCCTGTGGTGGGGTAACCATGTACAACAGAAGATTTAGATGGGGTAGTTTGGTTTATAAAATATGCCATTTTCTTAGCAAAATCAGCAACGATCTGGAATAATTCAGATTTATTGTGGGATAATTGTCAATGTTTATATCTGTGATGATGAAAGCAACCCAAGTTTTATATGGCAGATGGAAGAAACAATCCTAGGGTAATATAGTTTTAAAAATCAGTACAGCTGACAAAGGTAACTATATGGTGACAAGAATATGAATTAATGTGTTCCATGGAAAACTCCCATCTCCTAAATCTCACCATTCTTCATATCAATCATCTTTAACTTTCCCAGTATTTCCCAATCTAATCATATCTACTTGCTGGTCCTTCAGCTATAAGATCCCTTTAACTCCCAGATCTTCTCAATGCTTTTTCCCCCCTACTGAAGTTCTCATTACGAAGACTACACTTTGAAAGTTGGGAAAAGAAAAGGAAAAGGGGAAGAGACTATCAAGCCACTTTCTCCCTCATCAGTATATAAAACCACAGAAGAGTTTTCCTGTGTTGAAATTAACATGCTTTTGTAATGAGTAACATCTTAGTGATAGGGTATATTCAATATATGGAAAGTAAATTAACAGAATCTGCCAGACAGAGAACTAAAAATAGGACTTAGTTACCTCCTGAAATGTCATTTCTATTACAAAAAAAAGGCTGCTTTCTCAGTTCCCATATTTATGCTCAGATTCAACTTTTAGTCAATTCCAATTTTTATATTTAAAAAATCATTTTATTCTAAAAAAAAATTTAGCTCATATATCACGGCTCATGAACTTCTAGGACAGGAGCAAGATACGTTTCTCTGTTTTAAATAGAAAATAAACGACATTAGTTGAGTGGACTTTGTTTTAATTCATTCATTGAGACACCTGCAATTGCTAGCAAAAATTTCCAATGTATGCTATTCTAACTTGGAGAAACAACTTTGTGTGCTTTATATATACTTTCCATTCAAATTGGTTTATCAACATTAACTGAAAACTATTAAAATTACCCAATAGAAGATACATAATTTAAACATCCTACAGAAATGACGTGTTACCAGTAATTTACAATTTTTAAAAACTCAGCCACAAACAAAAGAAGTCAAAGCTAAAACCCAAGATTTTTACTATGAATCAGTGCTTCTATTACCCTTCTGAAAGAAGATATATTTTAATGTGAAGTCAAGGCAACACTAAAAATTTTTCTTTAAACTAACCACCTAACTTGTCCCTAAATTACAAAGAATCAAAGTCTTTTACAGGTCAAGTGCAGTAAACTAAACTGTCCTTTCAGCACAAAGCAGCACTAGAAAAATTAACAGTTATAAATGAGAGTTGACTAGTTTTGCAGTGGCTGCTCCATCAATGACAGACAAATATCAGACTGTATCCATCCAGAGCACAGACACAACTACAAGCTAGGTGTGAAGACAGTGTCACAGGCTTGGCTAAAATGTCCATTGTTTTTGTTACCTTTCTACTTTAAATGAAGTGGATTTTTTAAAAAATCTAAATCAGGTCACGTAAGTTGACTGCTTAAATGACAACATGATGAGGTACGAAAGCTCTGAATATCCCTAACGTTCAGCAGGATTTACCAGAGATGTATAAATAGCTTATCAGGGGAACTCCCAAATACTTACACTGTGGGGTTAAAATGAATTCTAGAAGAGGACAAGATTAAAGAGGATTAAAAGGGTATTCTCTAAAACAGAAATGAGCAACTTTTCCTTCAGAATTCATTTTGAATAGCACATTAACAAATATAAATCTTCTCTGAGAGCGTGTCCCAACATTGAGTCAAGATGGCCAACTAGCACCAAGAAGTCGTATGTTCAGTTGCAGTTCTCTTGGCAATTAAACTTATTTTTTCGTTCCAGTCCAAGCTCAAATGTAGATCACTGAAGACAGTACTGGAAGCGCTTTTTGCAGGTACAGATTGCAGTCATCATTAAATAAGCCAGAAGGTAGAAACTGTTTTTATTTTATGACAAGGGGGAGGGCAACTTGACTGGGCTATACTAACTAGTAGGAGATGAAATGAAATGATTAAGGAGGGAATAATGAGGTTATAAGAAAAAGATTACTGCCCTTATTTGGGTTAAACAGGTCATGTTGAGAAGATAGTTATTTGTTCAAGATAAGGATGCTGCATTAAAGGGAACATATATTCATATATGCAGCATGAATACATTAGAATCAAGCTGCACCTAATTAAAAAAAAAAGTCCCTAAGTAATCTTTAAAAGTACGTGTTCTCTGCCAGTCACAGAGGGGAAAAGCACCTAGGGTGAACTTTACAATTTAATGAGGACCTTATCAGGACCACAAAGCCTGAAACATCTGTTTAAATGCAGAAACAGCCTCTAAACACACTGGTTAAGTTGGGAAAATTGGAGGGTTTTTTTTTATTTTGTTATTAAATGAATATAGTTTAGATTACTAAGGATTCTAAGTCAATCTTCACCCAGCATTAGAACTGAACCACTTTCAAATCCAAAGACACAGAAGACCAAAGAGAAGCAATAGCCATACAGATTAATATGTGCCCCTCTGCTTTCTGCTCTAAGGAAATCTTCAAACCAGTATCACATGAGAAAATCAGTGTTAATTCTTCAGCATTCCTGACAACTAGAAAGCACATTCACCTGAAGGCTGAAGGTGAGAGAGCAGATGGTTTAACTTTAATATCTGTGAAGAATGGCGCCAATAGAGGAAAGAAAACCATCCAATCTCAGTAAGAATTAATGCAAATTTGGCTAGAAAAAGCCACCAGGGTTCACTGTGGAAGAACGCATGAAAAGTACTCTGAAGTATACAACAGGTCTAAACATCTCCCTTGTTGCAAGTAGTTGTGTGAAACTCAAGATAAAGTTTTAGTCTTATCTTTTTAATGTCAGTATTTTTTCCCACTTAAAAGGGAAGGAGGAGTCCTCTTTTTTCTGCCACAAAATAAGAAAGCCACATGAATATGTGTATATTTCCATGACTCTTAGAATATAGAAGTGCAGATCTCCAAAGCCTAGGGATTTTCCTTAAGAGTGGGCCGTTCTGGTTACTCTTTCCTTAGAAGGATATTCCACCACAGAGAGCCAGAGGTTTTCCAGATGTGTGTAAGAGAGCAGGTGCGCAAGGCAAGCAAATGAGCGCAAACAGTATTATGGAAAACATGTGAGAAGTCAGCTCCATGAGGACTGTGGGCTCCACAAGAGGACGTGACTAGGTAGCCTGGTCTGACACAGGAACATGAAAGCAGTGTATTGCCTCAAAGCTGGAAGCCTTCCATAGGAGCCTCACACTGCTGGAAGATGTACTGCTGCTGGCTAAGGTCAACCTGGGGTGCAAGGCTGCTGTCCTCATCCTCGGTACCGAAGTAATGCTCAATAAGATCAAAGGCCTTCTGGTAGATATCCTGGTTTTCATGACTCTGTAGGAACTCAATTTTATCCAGACCTAGAATAAAGAATAAAGGAAAATCTGTTGTTTATCTATAGGAAATTCTAACAAAGCCATGTTTTGCCATATGTTGTCTTTCTTGAGATAACGGAAGACTCTCTTCTTTACTTATAGCTCATATGTATTTTGTAATAGCATAGACAGTGTTGTTGGGGATTACATCTGCATACCAGCACATTACAAACTGACATCTTAAATGCATGTGCCAGCAACAGCCAGACCCCAGAAACAGCAATTTCCATAACAGTCACATCATTCAGTGCCAAGGGCCAGTCTCGGAAGAGTTCCTGCTGGACTGTACCTATGGCCTAATTAATTCTTGGCTCTAGTTCTATCTATCTAGACGCTGAGTTATCCAATATCATTACAGCAAAGGTGTAATATCCTTAAATCAGTCAGAATCTATTTCTATTGCTTAAACTTAGAAGTCCGACTAGAGCAATTAGCCAACACATTCCCTTTATTAAGGTCAAGCCCATCTGATCTTAATATTAACATCACTCAAAGGAAAAAATAACATTGCTCAATGGAAAAAAAATACATATTCATATATAGATCCATATTAAAATATATAGAAATAAAAAAGTAACAATAGTTACCTCTGTGGAGAAAGATCTCTGGTTAAAGAACATTTTTTTTTTAAATTAAATCTTTATTGTTCAGTTTATTACATTTGTTCCTCTTTTTTCCCCCCATAACTCCCCTCCTCTCAGTTCCCGCCCCACCCTCCGCCCTCACTCCCCACCCACTGTCCTCATCCATAGGTGCACGATTTTTGTCCAGTCTCTTCCCGCATCTCCCACTCCCCTTTCCCCCCCAAGAATAGTCAGTCCATTCCCTTTCTATGTCCCTGATTCATTATAATCACCAGTTCATTCTGTACATCAGATTATTTATTCACTTGATTCTTAGATTCACTTGTTGATAGATGCATGTTTGTTGTTCACAATTTGTATCTTTACCTTTTTCTTCTTCCTCCTCTTAAAGGATACCTTTCAGCATTTCATATAATACTGGTTTAGTGGTGATGAACTCCTTTAGCTTTTCCTTATCTGTGAAGCTCTTTATCTGACCTTCAATTCTGAATGATAGCTTTGCTGGATAAAGTAATCTTGGTTGTAGGTTCTTGCTATTCATCACTTTGAATATTTCTTGCCACTCCCTTCTGGCCTGCAAAGTTTCTGTTGAGAAATCAGCTGACAGTCGTATGGGTATTCCCTTGTAGGTAATTGAGTCTCTTTCTCTTGCTGCTTTTAAGATTCTCTCTTTGTCTTTTGCTCTTGGCATTTTAATTATGATGTGTCTTGGTGTGGTCCTCTTTGGATTCCTTTTGTTTGGGGTTCTCTGCGCTTCCTGGACTTGTAAGTCTATTTCTTTCACCAGGTAGGGGAAGTTTTCTGTCATTATTTCTTCAAATAGGTTTTCAATATCTTGCTCTCTCTCATCTTCTGGCACCCCTATAATTCTGATATTGGTGCACTTGAAGCTGTCCCAGAGGCTCCTTACACTATCTTCGTATTTTCGGATTCTTTTTTCATTTTGCTTTTCCGGTTGGGTGTTTTTTGCTTCTTCGCATTTCAAATCTTTGACTTGATTCTTGCGCTCCTCTGGTCTGCTATTGGGTGTAATATTCTTTATTTCCGACCGTGTATGCTTAATTTCTAGTTGTTTCTTTATCATAGCATCGAGGGTCTCATTAGTTTTCGTGAGGCTCTCCAAAAGTTTATTGCAAGCCCTCAAAATTGCGTTTTTTAGCTCTATATCCTCCATTTCTGTCATGTTTTTTTGTCTCCGCATTTTTTATGCTTTCTTGGTGCACCCCCTAGTGGTCTTTGTGCGCAGTCTTGTTCTAGTTGAGCCTTGATTGTTGTAGTTAATACTAGAGGGATTTGACCACCAGGCCGACTGGCTGTGTGAATCAGCTGTGTCTGCCGCGGAAAACTTCTGTCCTCTGGGGAGGTGCTAATCTAGCCTTTGCCTGAGGCGATCTGGCAAATGGCTCTGCGCAGGGCTTGGGCGGGGCGGGCTCAACAGGGCGGGCGGAGGGAGCGGTTATGGCCCCTCTCAGTCCCGTTCCCAGAGGCTCTGCTTCTCAGAACCCCAGGAACCGCTGCAAACCTCGGAGAGAAAGCTGCCCTCACGTTCCAACTGATGCCAGACAATCCCGCTTCTCCCGTTTGAGTCCGAGTCCCCAGCGATTCGCCCAGATCTGGAGCTCAGAGTCCGAGACTCCCTCCTGATTGAAAACGACAACCGCGCCCTCAGCCACCAGCCCGCTTTGCGCGCGCACCTCCGCACCTGAGTATTTTCCACACTGCGCCTCCTCTGAGCCTCGGTGTGCTGTTATTTTTCCTTCTAGTTGAAGAGTCTCTCCTCAGCCAGCCTTCCTGTGGTTCTGGGTGATGTCCGTTCCGTCTTTTAGTTGTATTTTTGAAGTGGTTGTTCGAGGCAGCAAGCTCCGGCGTTAACCTATGCCGCCATCTTGGTTCTCTCCAACATTTTTCTTTTTGATACATTTCAAAATCCCTTACACTAAATAGGTATAGCTTTTGTAATCATGTTTTTATTTTATTTATTTATTTATTTTTTTAAAAATATATTTTATTGGTCTTTTTACAGAGAGGAAGGGAGAGGGATAGAGAGTTAGAAACATCGATGAGAGAGAAACATCGATCAGCTGCCTCCTGCGCACCCCCCACTGGGGATATGCCCACAACCAAGGCACATGCCCTTGACCGGAATCGAACCTGGGACCCTCCAGTCTGCAGGCTGACACTCTATCCACTGAGCCAAACCGGTCAGGGCTGTAATCATGTTTTTAAAAAATAAGTTGTTAAAATCATTTTGGAAAACAATTCTGCATCAGCTTATAAATCTGAAAAATAAATGTACCCCCATGATCCCTAATTTCAATCTCAGGAATAAACAAACCCCAGGCCATGCATTAAAATCACTTAGGCAACTTAAAAGGTTAAAGTACATTAGTAAACTGATGATTAAGAATGCAGTAAAGACTGAAATAGAAGAATGAGGAAACCAAGTGACTCTAAGATGAAACTCTAGTCAGAAACTCTTTAGGAACACAGGAACTGAGGGTGCAGTGCAAAATCAGAACTCTCAATCTTACAAGAGCAAAGGAGTCAGGCATCAGATACAGTAGATATGGATGTTCTTGAGCATCAGATGGACTAGTAAGAATGCAAGAGTACCCACAAGGAAAAGCAGTCAGGGAATTGGGAAGATCCTAAGAGCCTAGTGTAAAACTGGCTAAATTAAAGGTACTTGCTTCCCTTTTATTTACAATACATATTCTTTTCCAATTCTACATACTAAACATTATCTCATTCATAACAGAACAATTTTTGTATGTGTTTGCTAATGACAGATGTGGACAGGCCAGAAAAGCAAAGAGAAAAAGAAAATAATTTTAGGACATCTACGTAATACTCTGTCTTACCATAAGCTTCTTCAATCAAAGCACAGTAAGGATTAATGCCAGTGCCGTTTCTTTTGGCTTCTTGTTCTCCAAGCCTCAGGATATTTTCCAAGCCATTCAGGGCAACCTGTACAATCTTAGAGTCCATGACTGTGAGGAGATCACAGAGTGGCTTGATACAACCCAGTTCTACGAGGTACCTAAAGTAATAAAAAGAATACTTTAGTCAAAGCTTTTATTTCAATAAAACTTATTAGGTTGGTGGAAGGATCATCCTCAACCTGACTACAGAGATAAAAAAAAAAAAGGGCACCCATTCAACCATACACTACACCTTATCACACACAAAAAGCACAAATAAATGAAATAGTTCTCTAGCAGCCAGTTTCGTTCTTTTTTCCTTCCACAATTACTGGACTCCAAGAAACTGGAATACTCTCTTTTCTCTGAACATGCGCAACTCATAAAATACAATAGTTTTGTTTCTATAGGTAACTGCACCTCTGAAATATGACACACTTGCTGCAAGAGCCAGCATAACAGGCCCAACAGGCCACTCTATTTTGTACAAAGAACGCTTAAATATTAAAGATAAGAAATCAACTCAATATAAAAATGGGCAAATGATCTGAACATACACCCCAAAGATATACAATGGCAAATAAGCATATAAAAAGATGCTCAACTCGTATACAGGGTATCCGCAAAAAAAAATGTATAATTATAAAGACAGTGCTTATTAAGATACATTTCGTTTTCAAAACGTAATAGAATCAGCTGTTAAAGTGTGTATACATATTTTTGGGACACCCTATATATATCATTGGCTATAAATTAAGACGATGATACTACAGACCTACTGAAATAGCTCAAACCCAAAACACTGACAATACCAAATCCTGGTAAGGATATGGAGCAACAGAAACTCATTTTTTTTTGTTTTGTTGGTGAGAATGCAAATTAGAATAAACCACTTTGAAAGACAGCTTGTCAGTTTTTTACAAAGTTTTCTATTCAATCTGGCAATCTTACTCCTAGGTATTTACTCAATGAGGTAAAAACTTATGTTCACACAAAAACCTATACACCTACATTGCTCAGTGGTTGAGCATCAACCTATAAACCAGGAGGTCATTGTTCGATTCCTGGTTGGGACACATGCCTGGGTTGCGGGCTCAATCCCCAGTGTGGGGTGTACAGAAGGTAGCCAATCAATGATTCTCTCTCATCAATGATGTTTCTATCTCTCTCTTCCTCTCCCTTCCTCTCTGAAATCAATAAAAATACATTAAAATAAATAAAGACCACTATAGTGGTATGTTTATATTTGGTTAATTTAGCATAGAATTATGGATATTTTCTATAATTGAAAACTATCTAAATCTTGTCTTCCCAACAAGAAAGAGCAGAAGCCACATAGATATCTTTATCAGAAAGCCAGTCTATTTTCAATAATTTGGACTATAATATTTTTATAATAATCTTTTTAAGAAAACGCTTCATCTAATTAATAGAAACTGCTAGAATATTGATAACTAACTTAATTATTATAAACTAGAGGCCCAGTGCATGAAATTCATGCACGGAGGGGTGTCCCTCAGTCCAGCCTGCACCCTCTCCAATCTGGGACCCCTCAGGGGATGTCTGACTGCCAGTTTAGGCCCGATCCCACATCCCTCTCACAATCTGGGACTGCTGGCTCCTAACCACTCACCTGCCTGATTGCCCATAACCGCTTCTGCCTGCCAGCCTGATCACCCAACCACTCTCCTGCTGGCCTGATCACCCCCAACTGCCCTCCCCTGCCGGCCTGGTCACCCCCAACTGCCCTCCCCTGCTGGCCTGTTCGCCCACAACTGCCCTCCCTTGCCAGCCATCTGGTGGCAGCCATCTTGTGACTATGTAGGGGCGGCCATCTTGTGGTGGCCATCTTATGGTGACCATCTTGTGGTGACATGAGGGCATCGTGCGAGGGCACAAGAGCCACATAGGCTTTTATTAGTATAGATAGCTATGCAAAATTTTAAAAAGGGTAATAGCCATTCTCTTCTCTAACTGAGCAAAATATCCCTGAATACTTTCTGATGAAAGCTACCACAGTATTTTAGAAATGTTTTCAAAATATGTATGTGTACAGTTTAACCATTTCAATTAAGAAAACAGATTTGGTATATAATAAAGAGACCATTAATTATTATAAATCTGAATTTGAACATAAAACTTGACTATCAACTGTTCCAAATTTCTATAGTATTGCACATGACTGCCATCTGGTGGTGGTATACTTGCAATCATGGTATGATTGCATTAAGGCCTTAACATTGTCCATATGTTCTACACTTTAAGTGAAACAACACATAATAAAACCAATTTTACCACAGGCTCATTTATATAAACAAGAGTTAAGTTTCTGCACTATAACAAAATGGTATTCAGTCTTCAATGAATAAACCTGTCCATGATGAACTTTACCAAAATAGTTGTTGCATGTATTAACAACCTATTTATAATTTTACTATTTCAGGAAAATACTTATCTTCCATACCGGATCGATTTCTGAAGTGTTAGGATTACTTTACCTTTTCATTTTTAAATTTTCAACAGAGCAATAAAAATTAGCATTGATTCAGTGCCTACATTTAAACCGCCAAAGCAGCAAGATGAGAGGTAGCTGCTTCCCCAATACTACGTATAAGGAAGGGGCTGATGTTTTAACTCTCATCCGAAACCACCTTCCCCTCATCTGAATTCCCCATAAAGAAAGTTAAGGCAGCCCTATCTGGTTTGGCTCAGTGGATAGAGCATTGACCTGTGGACTGAAGGGTCTCAGGCTCGATTCCAGTCAAGGGGGCGTGCAGGAGGCAGACAATGATCCTCTGTCATCATTGATGTTTCTCTCTCCCTCCCTCTCTGAAGTTAATAAATATATTTTTAAAAAAAAGAAAGTTAAGGCAAGCTAAGAGTTGAGGATTCATTTTTTTCTTCATCACTACTTGTTTATTCTATCTGAGATACTGAATGTCCATAATTTAGCATTTAACCCTTTGCGGTCCAATGTTATTTTTGGAATTCAAACAGTCTGGTCCAAATTAATTGACAGGATTGAATGTTGAACTTTTTAATGTTCTTATTGCTCAACATTGGACCTGCTCCTAGCACCTGGTCTGTCGAGTCAGCCTCGAGGTTGGACCGAAAAGGGTTAATTAAATAATATTCTTTTGAGAAATTAATTCCTGTCCACATTTTTTTCCCCAATTACAGTTTACATTCAATATTATTTTGTATTAGTTTCAGGTGTACAGCATAGTGGTTAGACAATGATATACTTGACAAAGTGTTTCCCCAGTATTTCCAGTACCCACCTGGCACCATACATAGTTATTACAATATTATTGACTATATTCCCTGTCCTGTATTTTACATCTCATCCCCATGACAATTTTGTAACTACCCATTTATACTTCTCAATCCCTTCACCTTTTTCACCCAGTCCACAACCCCCTATCCTCTGGCAATCCTGTCTGTTCTCTGTATCTATAACTCTATTTCTGTTTCGTCTGTTCTTTAGATTCCACATATAAGTGAAATAATATGGTATTTGTCTTTCCCTGAGTTATTTCACTTAGTATAACACCCTCTAAGTCCATCCATACTGTCACAAATGGTAAGATTTCATTATTTTTTATGATTCCTACCCTACAAATGCCTTTTCTAGCCATCCCATACAATAAAGAGGTAACATGCAAATTAACCCTCACAAAATGGCTGCCTACGACCAGGCCGGCAAGGAGGGTTAATGAGGGACAACCAAACGACTGAACAGCAGGCTGCGTGGGGTGACCAGGCCGGCGGGGGGCGGGGGGGGCAGTACAGTA
>NW_005367587.1:7397449-7411747 GCF_000412655.1 Myotis brandtii
GGGGGGTTAGGGGCGACCAGGCAGGTAGACAGGTGAGCGATTAGGAGCAGCGGTCCAGGATTGTGAGAGGGATGTATGACTGCTGGTTTAGGCCCGATCCCTGGTATTGGGCCTAAACCGGCAGTCGGACATCCCCTGAGGGGTCCCAGATTGGAGAGGGTGCAGGCTGGGCTAAGGGGACCACCCCCCTGTGGATGAATTTTGTGCACCGGGCCTCTAGTCCTATATAATAAAAGGCTAATATGCAAGTTGTCCCCTTTCGACTGGGAGACCAGGAGTTTGATCACTCACTATGATGTGTGCTGACCACCAGGGGACGGTGCGGAACATGGCGGGCAACCAGCGGTGGTGGCAGGGTGCTGAGGGAGTGGGGGAAGGAGGAGGCAGGAAGGCGGGGAACCTGATCAGCCCTGATCGCTGACCAGGCCTAGGGACCCCACCCATGCACAAATTTTGTGCACCAGGCCTCTAGTTAACACGTTAAGCGCCCAGTCAGTCACCGGTGACTGACACTATACTTTCCATCCGGAAGACAAAATAGGCTGGGCGCTTAACGTGTTAAGATTATAAGCTGCTACTACCCAAGGGGCCATTTGAGTCTCAAGCTGATACAGATCTCTCTCTCTCTCTACTGAATACTATAGTACTTTAGGAGACACTTGCCTCCACTGAATTTGGGACTTTACCCTAAGATATACCACTCTTTCAAGTCTGGTCCAATTAAACCATTTAAACTAGAAAGAGCAAGAGTTAACTATTAAAGTTGGACTCTAAGGATTCTACATGTAACCTTCTAGACTCCTCAAGATATTTCTGACCAAGCAGCTCCAGAGTGTGCTGAAGCCACCCCTATAATTATTTCTGCTTCAAACCTCAACTTTGCCATACTTCTCACATCCCAGAATTTGTCTGCAAGAAGGTATGGGAAATGTATAAGGAATAAAACATCTATTTGTGTCTAATTATGAAACAGAATAATCTTCCAGGAGGCTAGAATTAGCATTCTTAAATGGTAGAGAAAATTTTTCCTTTAATTTATAAGATGCTACCTAGCTAGTACTTACTTGATCTGTTCAGCTGATCCTCCAGAAGTTGCATTTGTAATGGCCCAAGCAGCTTCTTTCCTTGTTCGAAACTCAGCAGTTTGTAATATACTAATGAGGGCTGGGAAAATGTTGCCATCTATCACAGTCTGAAATTAAAGAAAAATTAAATGGGAAGGAAAATTATAAGATTTGTAATGTCTAACCATTATGTGTACACGTGAAACTAATATAAAATATTAAATGTCAACTGCAATTGACAAATAATAAACAAAAATTTATAAAAGTGTTCATGATATGCCCTGGCTGCTGTAGCTCAGTTGGTTGAGCATCATACCATGCACCAAAAAGTCTTGGGTTCAATTTCCAGTAAAGGCACATGCCTGGGTTTTTGGGCTCAAACCACAGTAGGAGGCATGCCTGAGGCAGCCGATCGATATTTCTCTCTCCCACCCTTCTTCCCTCTCTAAAATCAATAAAAACATGTGTTTTTTTAAAAAGTGCTCATAATACTAATTATAACTTTTCATGTGGTTTCACTAATGGCATCCCTCCCCCTGTTAAAAATAAATAGGAAGGAGTTAAGTCCTCATTATCCTTAACCTTTGGGCCATACTTGATATCTATAGCACCCTCTCTGGAGTCTGTGACCTTATAATCTAGTTTTACCTCTGAGTTTTCTCTTTTATTATCCTGTGTTGGTCCACCCACAATAAAAGTTCAATTCTTTGTTCCTCTGCTATTCTCATTTCTCTCATAGCATCCACCCTGACATGTGTGTTGTAACTCTGGTTGTGACTCCCTTCTCACTGGAGCCCCAGCCCAAGATGGCCAACAGCTTACTTTAGATCTACTAACCGCCTCAAACACATCATCTGCCCTCTATACCAGGTTTCCTTTCAAATTTGTCAAATTCACAAAGGCTCTCTTTGTATTTATTTATTCTAAATTCAATCAGTCACCACATCTTTTACATTTTCAATTTAAAGTGCTCTAGGTCCATCCTTTCCTTTCCTTTAGCACTGCCACCATTCTGGTCCAAGCCACCACCTCAATCCAGATTACCAGAAAAGCCTTTAGTTGGACAGAGTACTTTTACTCAGTCCCTCTCACCTACTAACACTAAAGTAGTCTTCCTCAAATTATTTTCTTCATGTTTCTCCTTAGCTCAAGTACCTAAATTGGCTCATATCATTTTCTAATAAAAAAAAAACTTGAGTTCTACATAACAGTCTGGTGCATAGCAAGCAATCAACTGCAGTTAAAATCACCTTGTATGTAAGCTATGAACTGCAATAGCTACCAATGTCAGTCTATGATAGAATTCTGTTAAGGGATGATTAACCTAACCCATGCTTTCCTGGATGAGAACTTTATCTATTATACCAATGAGAGCAGTAAGCAAAGTTTAGCAGAAAGACACTTAATCTTGGTTCTGTCATTTACTCGAGATGCCCTGTAGAAAATAATTTTATTTCTCTGAGTCTCAGTTTCATCTATAAACAAGAATGCTGGATTAGACGACCTCTACAATTCCACTCAGCTCAAAATCTCCTAAGTTGTTTTTCAACCCATTGTTCCAGCCTTTCTCATGGCCTATGTTGGACCATTTGGACCACTGCTAATCTTCCACTTGGGTTATTCTCCCAACCACCAGGGGGCGTGCATGGAACATGGTGGGTGTTGGCCGCAGCGGGATGGTGGAGCAGGGGCGCCAGACCAAGGCGGGGTGCCGGTCACTGTCACTGGGGTGAGCCTCTGGTGGTTACTGAAAATTCTTTGTTTCTGTGCGCCGTGGTCCTGCCCGGTGCTCGCACCTGCTGCCAGTGCCGGCCCCACTCAGCACCAGCCTGATCGCTCGGCGCCATCAGTGGTGCCAGCAGCAGCTGCTGGCCCCAATTGCCCCTCAGGGCTTCTCCATCTCCCCCTGCTCCTGAGGGGCGATCGGTGCCAGCAGCCAGCGCCGGAGCTGCCGCTCGCACCTGCTGCCAGCCCTGATTGCCCCACTGCTGGCACCAGCCCCAATCGCTCTGCGCTGTCAGCGGGTGCGAGCTGGGACGGTTCTGTCAGTGTGTGGGAGCAGCGGCAGCAGGAACGGGGCTGCTGGCAGACAGGGGACAGGGGACTGCGGTGGGAGGGCCAACACCCACCCCTGTGCCCACAGCAGCATTGCAGCCCACAGTTCCTTGGAAGGTGCACAAATTCGTGCACTGGGCCCCTAGTGTAAGAATAAAAGGACAGATAATCAGCTAGAGAAAAATAGGTCCCCAAAGGTTCATGAAAAATTAAGGCAATCTAATGCATGAGGTCCAACAGAAAATAAGTATTTTACTTGGCAAGAGTGAAGTTAACCTGCTTAGCATAAAGTCCAACAAAACTGCAAGAATACAAGACACTATTACACTATCTTGGAAAATCATCAAATATTAAAGGCAAAGGGAAATACCAAGGCCCAAGTGTAAGTTCAAAAGACTTTTCTTCTTCAAAGTAGGGTTTTTAAAAAAGTAAGATGCAGACTGACCAAATAAGAGAACAATGTTGGGAGTAAGTGGCCTCCAAGGCAATAGAAAAAATATAGACTTTAAAGACTGACAGAAAAAAAAAATCTTATTTATCCATAAAAATATGCAAAAAAATACAGATGCTATATATGAAATTACCTGGATCTGGGCCCTATTTCCTGCTGTGATATTAGATATTGTCCAACATGCTTCCTTTTTGATAGATTCCTTAGGGCTACTCAGCAAATGCAATAAACTCTGCAGAGCAGAGCAATTCAAAATTACCTAAAATGAGAAGTTTGAAAATTTTACTTATTGATGCAAACAAATATAAGTAAATCTTTAACTCAAAAACTTTATTTTAGGAAAAAGGCAAAGAAATAACTTAATGTTTCCCCTTGAAATTTTAGAAACAAGTAACTTTATATATGTAAAAAAGTATTCACTGCTAGTAAGAATTAGTTTCTAAGATCATCAAAGCAGTTTCATTGTACACATTGTCAACTACTAAAACCATACTTAAGTAAGATATAATAATGTCTTAGTTACTTTCCTATCCCTACAGCATATTAAAATGCCTTTGAATGGGTACTGTATCAAGCGGTCAAAAATTAAGAAGTGGTCTCAGAATTTTAAGTCCTCTGATAACCCTCTAATTGGCAGTCAATGAACCAATACATACTTAATGAAGCACTATAAGATACAAAGATAAAAAGAGTATGTCCCCAGCTACCAAACAGCTTACAAGGGTGAGGGAGATAAGAAATGAAGGAGAGCTACTCTACCAAAACTAAAATCATAAAGTTGTCATGATTAAAATAATAGGTGGCTGGCTCAAGAATCAATCACTGAAAAACAGAATAGATAACAAGTCCAAAAGCAAATGCAGATATTTATAAAGAATTAAGTATATAATAAAGTTAATCCTTTCTTCCCACTGGTGGTCTTATTTAATAGTTGGTACTAGAATAAAGGAGTTGAAAGTATTTCTTAAAAAATCAGTTCTTAACCCTAGTTATAAAAATAAATTTTGCAGCTGGTTTAATGAATATAAAAGAGAAATCATAAAACAGAAGAAAATCTCAGTAAATAGCTGGTTTGGGATAGTGAAGAACTTTTCAAGCATAAAAACAATGAAAAAGTAGGAAAATGCAACAGATAAGAGGGTTGCTATCTTTAATATGTAAATTGGTGAGAAACTAAAATTTTGATAGAAAATTATCTCACAAGTAATGACAGAAATGCAAATTAAAAGGAAGTCTTTTTTGCCTGTTAAATTAATGTAGCTCAAACAAATACAACCTTTCTAAATAACAGTATAAAAGATGTCACAAAGCAACTTTTAAAACATCCAAATACGTGGTCTGTAAAATAAACACATCAGAAGTTAAACATAATACTTGGGGAAGAGTTGTCAGAAAAAGACTTCATAGGGAGTAAGGGTAAGATTTCAAAAGCAGAGAAAGGACCCCCAAAGGTAGGTTAAAAATGAGAAAATGAGCTATTTCTCCACAGTCGAGGTGAATGCGTTAGCTTCTCCTTCACCATGTCTTCTGACAAGACTTTCAGGTTCAAGAAGTTCCTGGCCAAGAAATAAAAGCACAACCGCCCCATTCCCCAACGGATTCAGATGAAAACTGGTAATAAAATGAGGTACAACTCGAAGAAGAGACATTGGAGAAGAACCAAACTGGGTCTATGAGGAATCACACATGAGAGATGACTCACATATTTATGCTGTACCCAGGTTTCCTACATCTTTAAATGATTGAAAAGATCGCTACTGTCTGGACAGTTGGGGCATTTTAATTGAAAAGTTAATGGACTCATGATTTTGCTCTGCTGATTTTTTTATTTCTGCAGTAGTCGGTTGGTTCAATAATAAATGTTTGAGACCTTTAAAAAAAAAAGAAACTGAGAAAATGCACGCTGACCCAGGAACCAGGTCAGTTTCGATTCCCAGTCAGGCACATGGCTGGGTTGCAGGCTTGATCCCCAGTAGGGGGTATGCAGAGGGCAGCCAATTCATGATTCTCATCACTGATGTTTCTATCTCCCTCTCTCTTCCTCTCTCTTAAATCAATAAAAACATATTTAAAAAAAAATGAGAAAATGCTGAGATCGGCTACCACAAGTACCAAAATAAGAAAATAGACCAAAATTAACAGTAGGCCAAAAAGAAAAATGAGACTAAAATTCTGAAGTACAAATTCCTTAAAGTCTTTCAAAGTTCTTTATCTCATAGGCCGGTGGTCGGCAAACTGCGGCTCGCGAGCCACATGCGGCTCTTTGGCCCCTTGAGTGTGGCTCTTCCACAAAATACCACATGCGGGCGTGCACATACAGTGCGATTGGAACTTCGTGGCCCATGCGCAGAAGTCGGTATTTTGTGGAAGAGCCACACTCAAGGGGCCAAAGAGCTGCATGTGGCTCGCGAGCTGCAGTTTGCTGACCACTGTCATAGGCATTAAAGGAGCTTGTTGGTTTTTTTTTTTTAAGTTTCCCTGTAGTTTATTTTTTTAAAAAATATATCTTTGTTGATTTCAGAGAGGAAGGAAGAGAGATAGAAACATCAATGATGAGAGAAAATCATTGATTGGCTGCCTCCTGCATGTTCCCTCCTAGGGATTGAGCCGGCAACCCAGGCATGTGCCCTTGACCAGAATCGAACCTGGGACCCTTCAGTCCGCAGGCTGACGCTCTATCCCCTGAGCCAACACAGCTAGGGTGAAGCTTGTTTCTAAGAGGAAAATAAATAATGTGAACAAGGTTATTTTAAGAAAGGTTAAGCTGTTATTAGAATAAACTGAGGGGGATAAATGCTTGGGAGAGTAGGAAGATAAATCAGGTGGGTACAGCAACAACCTTTGTGTAAAAAAATAAAGGAAACCAAAATAAGATGATAGGACGTGGATCTGGCAACATTAAGATAACAGTAAGAATCAACAAGACCTGGTGACCTACTATACAAAGTGTGAGAGATATGGAGACATCAAATATGACTGCAAAGTTTCAAGTGTGGATGAAGAGTTGTATCTTTAATTGCAATGGAAAAAATCAAGATTTGGAACATGCTTTGTGGGAAAAGAACATACATTGTAAGAGACAAATGTGAGACATGCAAGCAGAAATATCTAACAGGCTACTGGATATATGGGACTGAAACTTAAGTCAGAATTAGATGTATAGATTCAGAACTTCATTCAATAAATATTTTTTTTAGTTCCTACACATTGTGTCAGGAACTATTAGATTACAGAGACATAAAAATGAACAAGATTGACACAGATTCCCCTCTAGAAGCTTATAATCAGTGATTAAACAGCTATAATACAGTGGTAATTACTTATAACACAGTGTGATAAGTGCCATGATGGATGAAACAAAGAAGGAGCAGTTAACTTAAGAGTATGACAGCAAACAAGGCTTCTCAGAGAAAACAGTGTTTTGTCATAACAAGACCTGAAGATGAGAAGACAGGGCAGAGTGTGGATACATGTGAGGTAGTGATCAAAGCAGGAATGGGGGGTAGAGATATATTCCATGCAGAAGGAAGAAAGCATGTGTTAAGGCTCAGAGCTGAGTGTGATCATAGCGGAAAAAAAAACAGCAAGAGTATATAAAATTTGATGTGGGAATGGGAACATAGAAACTTAGCAAATACACTGAAACGGTTACAAATACACAAAGTACAAAGGACAATATACTTGAAAGCCTCCTTTCCATTCCAGTATCCCAGACATCCAGTTCTCTACAGACAACCAATATTATTAGTTTCCTATGTATCCTTCCAGAGAAATTTTATGCAAACATAATAAAACATATAGTATATTGAGTATACTGGTTTTTTTCCCCCTTTCCTCGCTATGCCCCTTTTTACACATTATTCTGCCCCTTGGTTTGTTTGGTTGGTTTTTTGTTTTGTTTTTTGAGTGTTTAATTCAAACCTATATTTGCAGTTTCTGAAATGTTGACCCACAGACCACTTTCTATTGTTACACATGTGTATCAATGAAAACAAAGGCAGAGAATCAATGACATCTCCACACACACACACACACACACACAAGGCTCCTTTTATAACATTCTTTAAAAATATACATTGTAGCCTAGCTGGTTTGGCTCAGTGGATAGAGCTGTTGGCCTGTGGACTGAAGGGTCTCATGTTCGATTCCAGTCAAAGGCATATGCCTGGGTTGTGGGCTCGATCCCCAGTAGGGGACGTGCAGGAGGCAGCCAATCAATGATTCTCTCTCATCATTGATGTTTCTATCTCTCTCTCCCTCTCCCTTCCTCTCTGAAATCAAGAAATATATTTTTAAAGTAAATAATATATATATACACATATATATATATATACACACATACATACATATACACACACACACACACACACACACATTATACAGTCTTTGCACCTCACCAAAGGTGGCGATGTAACAAATATACTAGCTTAGTTCTACTCACTGTTTAGCAAGGTCCACTACCTACCTGTTATAAACCCTTTCCTTTCTGGATTTCTCCAGGGCTTTGTCTGTGGTTTTCTCATTCTCCCCTTGACATTTGGGACAATACACTTGCTCTGTGGTTTATGATTCAGTCCTACACAGGGGAAGTGGAACTGTTCACTGGGGCATTCATCAATCATTTCTCCATAGAAGAACTTTTTGCACAGAGAGTAAGTGGGCTAGTCTGGTTGAATGGGAAGGTCTATAGGGTATACTTCCCTCTCTGCTTTGGCCTTGAAGCATTTCTTCTCTTGGAGGCCTCTGCTTTCTTCTCTTGGGCGTTCTTTTTTTTTTTTTAATATATTTTATTGATTTTTTACACAGAGGAAGGGAGAGGGATAGAGAGTCAGAAACATCGATGAGAGAGAAACACCGATCGATCAGCTGCCTCCTGCACACTCCCAACTGGGGATGTGCCCGCAACCAAGGCACATGCCCTTGACCGGAATCGAACCTGGGACCCTTAGGTCCACAGGCCGACGCTCTATCCACTGAGCCAAACCGGCCAGGGCATCCTTGGGTGTTCTTGAGGTGATGTTATCATGGTCATGATTATTAACTGCATTCTCCTGATTCTCATTGTCCTGCTGCCAGGACCTCTTATTATTGAACTTTTCTGCCTGTGTGATTGTCTCATTCTTATACTTATCCTGGCTGGCTTTGCCACTGTGGCCAGTGGAGTCACTGACCTTTTGGTGTGCCTCAAAGGGTTCCATGTGACTGCCCACCTGCCTGGTCCAGTTCTCCACCATTCTACCATCTGATTCATAATCTAGATCAGCAGTCTCAACCTGTGGGTCGCGACCCCTTTGGCGGTCGAAAGACCCTTTCACAGGGGTCGCCTAAGACGATCCTGCATATCAGATATTTACATTATGATTCATAACAGTAGGAAATTACAGTTTTGAAGTAGCAACGAAAATAATTTTATGGTTGGGTCACCACATGAGGAACTGTATTTAAAGGGCCAGAAGATTGAGAACCACTGATCTAGATCTTCTTGAATCAGGGCTCTCTGAATGCAGTGCAGCATTTTCCTCTTCTGGATTCTGTCTGTCTCCCATTTAGACTTCTAATAATACTGATCTATTTCCTTGAGAATTTGCTTCCCCTTCTCCTCAAGGCCTCTGGATCGGGGGCCAAGACAGGGGGCTTGAGCTGTATCCTGAGCCAGCAGCTTGGCTAACAAGCCACTCCCTTGGCACTGAGGCACTGCCATTGCTCCACAGCCACCTTGTTTTTCTTTATAAACAATACTAGAGGCCCGATGCACAAAATTCGTGCAAGGGGCCTGGCCCCTTCCCCCAGTGGTGGCTGCCTCTGCCTTGGCCCCCGCCGCTGTGGCTTCATCCAGAAGGTCATCTGGTCTACTTAGCATATTATGCTTTTATTATTATAGTAACCTGGAGAGCTTTCTATATCAATGATTAAAAGCCCCTTCCTTCTGTTGCATACATTCTATTATATAGTTACCAGATTTTATTTTAACTTTTAAATATGTTTTTATTATTGATTTTAGAGAGAGAGTAAGGGATAGAGATAGAAACATTGATGAGAGAAGAAACATCGATTGGCTGTCTCCTGCATGCCTCCCACCAGGAATCTAGCCAGCAACCCAGGCATGTGCCCTTAATAGGAACTGAACTGGAGATCTCCTGGTTCATGGGTCAACGTTCAACCACTGAGCCACTCCAGCCCTGCGATACAGCTGCCAGATTTTAAATTATCTTAAACATCATTGAAGGACAATAGAGGGCCATAAAAAGATTGTAAGTAAAAGATACATGATCAAATTTGTGTTTTACAAGCATCCTTCTGGTAACATGGGAATGGTACAATAAATGTCTGAACTAAGCATTACAAGAGATAAGTAGAGATGGAATAACAGAGTTAAGAGACTGATGAGAGTAGGGAAGAAGAATCAAACTGATGTCCAGGTTTTTGCCTCAGGTAACTGTCGGTGCCATTCACTGAAACGGGGAACATAAATAAGCAGAGGCCTAAATATAAGGGAAAACAATGAGTTCCTTAGTGGATAGAATAAATTTAAAGAACATATGAGAGTTTGAAGACACCTCTGAGAACAAACTCAATCTTCCTTAATTTTAAAGATTAGAAAAGTAAAGACATTAAATGTCTGTTGAAAGTAAATGGTGGTTAAGAAAAAGCAAGGTAAGGCTAAAACCTAATCTTCAAAGTGATGGCTGAATTTATAAAAAGATCAGTGAATGAGGTTGAAGGATTATCTCCTGGAGAATTCCCACAAAAAAGAAGAAACAGAAAAAAGAGCTCACTAAAGGGAAATAATCAATGAGGCAGGAGACCAAAATACTTCAACACCACAACAGCTTAAAAAGATAATTTAAAGATGACAGCAATGTGCCAATGTACCTGAGAGATCAAGAAAGAAAATGGCTAGCCAATCCACTGTGAGTAATGGATCTGGATATAGAAGTTGAATGGAGTGACATGAGTAGCTAGGAGGGAAGAATCCTCCTGACACAGGAGACTTACTGACCATGTACAAAGAAGAAAATTATCAGAGATGATGAGATAAAGATGACAGAAATAGAGAAAAGATGCTACTGAAAGCTTCATATGCTCACAAGACCATTTCAAGTAGGAGTAGTAGGAAAGAAACCTGCCTGACCAAAGGTTAAGTTAAATCACAGGGGACCCAAAATTTCTACAAGCACCACGTCAAAACAGAGATAACGAAGGTAGTGAAAGTAGTTGCCTAATTTTTTGTTTGTTTTACTTGCCTAATTTTTAACAAACATTAATGAAACAAAGTATTAATTTTCTCCAATAATATGGAATTTAATAGTATAATACAAACTTAATCATGGAGTTCAATGTACTATTTTTGAAGGAAAAAAACAGTTGTCACATATTCATACCTGTGTCTGAATATCATCCCCTGTGACAATGTTTCCCACGGCCCGCAAAGCAGGAGAAACCACTTTGTAATCATTATGCCTGCAATCATAAAAAGAAATGTTATTTCTAACAATTCTATCCTTAGTTTCTTTTCCTTAGGGCTGAAATACAAACTAAGTAACATGTGATAGAAAGGTACTGATGGTGGTTATTAAGGGAACCCTATCATGATGACAGAATGTTTGCTGTCCCCTAGAAAAGCTGATTCTCCATTTATTTAGTATTTTTGGATAAGAAACTACAAATCTTTCCTAATAATATTTCCCAGGTATCCCATCACTGGGAATCGAAGTTTTCCCTCTCATTGTTTGTCATAGTCTTCATTTCCTCTCTACACCACTCCTGACATACCCTTCCACACAAGCTTTATATATCTGAAAACAAATATTAAATCTTTATTTAAGGCTAAGTTAATATCCTTTAATTTTCCTTCAAAATCATATTTTTTTCTCCCTTTTAATAAGATTGATCACTCTTCTCAAAACTATGACAGTTCCTTCATTTAAGATTGGATGATTAAAAAGAAATGGTTAAGATACATATGTAATCTAATGACTAAAGAGTACAATTGATTACTTCCCAGATTTTAAATGCTGTACTTCTGACCCCTGGAGCATCAGATTGCTTTTAATTCACAATAGCATTTTGCTGCTGATCTGCACCCACTCTGCAACCAGCTATAATCCCAGAGTTTGGCATTGTGTACATTACACTGATCTAATTCATTTCATGTGTCATGTTTGGAGCAGTGTCTCCTTGCATCAACTTTGTACTTACTTGAATTAAAATTTCATGCGGCTTATAATTGTATATTATTTCCCCATTATTTTATCACTCTAACTTTTTTCTTTATTATCTAAAAATTTGAGTAATACAGTCTTTATTTATGTTGTCAGTAAATCTTCCACTCCATAACTCAAAGGCATCACAAAGAGATTTAGCAAATTAAAATTCAAAGGATGACACCAGTCTAGAATAAGCTCTAAAGCAGACAGAAAGATAAGGAATGACTATTTTTAGTGGCAATTTGCCTTTCACTATCCAGTGAACATGAGCTGAAATTACATACATCAGTTTATTAAATGTTCCTGAAGGAATGCTAACAGCAGAAAAGTGAGAGGTTCTTTATAAGTCTCAAAACAAACAAACAAACAAACAAACTTGACATCAATATAAACAATTACAAAAGACAGAAGCCCAAAGCACAATAAGTCAATGAATATTTGAGTTCAGCAATTAATGTTGGGACAGAAAAAAAGCAGATACACTTTCTTCAAGATAACTTACATCAGCAACTCCACAAGTCTTCTACACACCCCTGCATCAATAACTGCTTGAATTTTATCATTAGGTCCATCAGATAGATACGAGAGGGCCCAGCAGGCATCAGCCAGTACATCAGTGTCACTGACAAATAGCAACCAGGAAAGCACATTCAGACAGGGAGAAACCTGCAAAGGGAGGCTGGTATGATTATAAAATTCACAGAATAAAACGAAGAAGTGAGGTGAGAAACTCCAGAAAGCAACCAGACACACACTTGTTGACTTCTGGAGTGACTAGCAGTACTTCTAGAGATGGAGTAGTAAGTGGTCAAGTGGCATGTCCATCTTTGGAAAGCTGTCGGTGGCCTTGTAGTTTACTTTAATGAGGCAGTGAGAGCCCAAGGAAAATAATTTCAGAGAGCAAAGTTTAATATACACCAATTCTGAGAGATTCCTTGTCAAAACACACTCATTGCAGACCAAAGAGGTAAAGGAACTTCCACAAGTGTTAAGATAGGAAATTCTGTATTTTAGATACTTTATGAACAAAAAATGCCAGGTTTAAGGATTAATTCAGAGCTTTTTACAGGCAGTGAAAACTTATCCCAAATTAAAACAAAAATAAACAAAAAAAACCCATTTCTCTAGAAACAGATACTTTTTTGATAAAACTTAGTGTTAGAATTTTATTATTTCTTTCCTTTCATACTAATATTGGTTGCTCACTCTTTTAATTGTAATTTTTCTGCCAATTTCCCACAAGTATAATCCTTACCTTTGCAAATTCTGGAGGTGGACTTTTCCCTCTACAGAGATTAGACAAAGCCCACACAGCATTCCGGGTCATAGTCAGGCGGTTTTGCTTTGAAAATAACCTATAAGTATGATGATACAATGGTAAACAATATAATGAATATTAATTTTGTGATGGCATAATATAAATACTAAACCATTTTTTCCAGACCTATAGCTTAATTCTAACCAAATAATTCAGAATTTTGGGACTGGAATTTCTTCAGAAACCTGAAGAAATTATCTGAATAAGTCAGTAAATGTCTAGACAACAACAACAAAAATCAAAGAAAAATCCAAAATGATTTCCAAAGATGCATTAGCATTCTGAAGAACATCCCATATTTTTATTACTTAAAGAAAAAGAAACTTACTGCAAAAGAGGGGGAAGAATGTTGCAGTCTAAGACATAGTCCCTGCACATGGTACTATCTCCAGCAATGTTGCCAAGAGCCCAGACTGCCTGTGAAAAATCATTCATTAATGACAGGTTGTATATTTTTATTCTCTTATAATTCTTTTTTTAAAAGTCAACAAATCACAGTAACTCTACAAAATTATACTGTAGTTAATCTACATATATTATACATCAAGGAGTCAGATGAAATAGTTGTGGAATTGGGGAAAGAAGATCAATCTACACTAATAAAAGAGAAACATGCAAATTGGTGTCACTCCACTACACCCACCAGCCAATCAGAGCAACTATGCAAATTAGCCCAACAAAGATGGTGGTTAATTTGCATACACAGGCACAGAGCGAAGACTGAAGGCTCCAGCCAGAGCGAAGACTGAAGAGGCTTGGCTTCTCCGCTGTAGCCGGACCAAAGGCCTGGGTCCTGGGTGCCGGAGGAAAACCAGTGCCGGCAGCCAGGGGAAGGAAGGCCTATTGCACGAATCTTTGTGCAACGGGCTTCTAGTAATATTATGAAAGTGTGCATGTGAACACTCAAGGTGGTAAACTTTGTAAAGAAAGGAAACAGTTCTTACATGTATTCTTTACCTTTCAGGAACCCACCCCTAAGTAACATTCCACACAGCTCTTGGTATAGAGCAGTGATGTCTATGGCTTACTCAGCTGGTCAAAAATGTATTTTAAGCTTGCTTGCAAAAGAAAACAGTAAACCAAAATTTAAGAACAACCAAAATACAGAAAACTTTTGGACAGGTGATGGATATATCAACTTTCTTGATTATCATAATGGTTTCATGGATATATACACACACACACACACACACATATATATAT
>NW_005367587.1:7411852-7433600 GCF_000412655.1 Myotis brandtii
ATATATACACACACACACATACACACACATACACACACACACATATATGTCAAAACGTATTTAAATATATGCAGTTTATTATGTCAATTATACCTCAATAAAACTGCAGAAGAAAATCATTCTCATTTAGTTTTTTATATTTATGAATTTGATAAAGTTGGCAGTAATAAAAACATTCATGTTTCCTAGGTCTTTTGTGCACAAAAATGGCAAAGACCTGTTATTTCAATCAACACTAGATTCCTATAAAAAAAAGTTCAATAAGTGATCTAAAAAGTATATATATATATGTGTGTGTGTGTGTGTGTGTGTGTGTGTGTGTGTATGGATTAAAGAAATTCAGGATTAGAAGGAAAATGGTTTTGTTTCTAGGAGAAATTCTACCTATATTCACTATGAAATTTTTTATTTTGGTAAATTTAGATTTCTAGAATGTTCCCTGTAATGAACCATAGATTGTCATGGCCAAGTGGTAAAACTGAGGCCCTAAATATAAGAAAATTGTATTCTTTCACCTACTTCTCTTTATCTGTTTCATTTTTTTACCTGCTCCTGGACATCTTCAAACTCTGAGCTGAGCAACTCTATGAAGATAGGCACAGCTCCTGCCTGAATTACAATCCGGGTCTGATGAGAATTTCCTGAAGCAATATTTGTCAATACCCAAGCTGATTCAAACTATAAAGATAAAAATAATTTCATTATATTAAGATTTTAATAGCATGTTTAATTATAACAATTAGGTTTTCTATACATGAAGAAAAAAAACCTGAGATTATTTGTATATAACCTATCAGGTAAATACTGTATTAATTTTAAAAAGAAGAATTCCCAGAAGAAATACCTCAGCAGCCCAGAAGACTATTCGGGTGTCTAAAATTTCATATCAAGGCAGAGCTGACAAGAGACCATAAAAAAATGAGGGAGTGCTTTATATGCTGACATGGAATGATCTCCCAAATTATGAATTTTTTAAAAAATGAAAAACAGCATACATTAATATGATACCATAATATATTTTCTAAAAGGGTTAAGAGGAAATGTATGCATTAATTTACTTATTGTACAGAGTATCTCTGGAAGGAGTCACCAGTAACTGTAAATACTTGTTATCTACACCGAGAGGGCAGGGTGATTAGGGAACAAAGATGGGAAGAAAAAATACTTCTCACTGTAAAACCTGTACCTTTTGGCCTCAAACCATATAAATTATCTAATAAAAACTAATTAAATAATTTCCATAGGACAGGAAAAGTGAAATGGGGAGAGGATGTTAATGTAAAATGTATAAAATACAGGTAGAGTGAAAAAGGCAAAAGATGTTTTAAATCAGCGGTTGCCAACCTTTTAGACCTCATGACCACCAGTGGTCCACAGGGCCACCAGTTGGCGACCGCTGCTCCAAAGGTTTCCTTAAACCAGCGGTCACCAATCTTTCGGACCTCATGGAACACCAGTGGTCTGCGGACCACCGGTTGGCAACCGCTGCTTTAAATGATAAGTAGGCCAAAATAAGTTAACAGGCATATAATTAATAGAAATGGGTACTTCAGAGCATAACAGCTTCCAATAAATGAGAAGGCTCCACATGAAGGCACAGAGGTAAGATTAAAAAGAACATTCTTAGCCCTAGCCGGTTTGGCTCAGGGGATAGAGCACCAGCCTATGGACTGAAGGGTCCCAGGTTCGGTTCCGGTCAAGGGCACATGCCCAGATTTGTGGGCTCGATCCCTAGTAGGGGGCATGCAGGAGGCAGCCAATCAATGATTCTCTCTGATCATTGAGATTTCTATCTCTCTCTCCTTCTCCCTTCCTCTCTGAAATCAATAAAAATGTATTTTAAAAAAAGATCAATTTTTAAAAAGGAGCTATGACTCTTCTAAGCTTTGGGGTAGACTGAAAGGCAGTTGTCATATTTAAAAAAACCCCACATAAATCATAAGGGGTGAGAGAAGATGGAAGAAATCTAGTTAGCACAGTTCAAAACCACATATGAATGATAGCAAATTCATAGGAGAAGATGTTTAAAGAAGAGGACGTTCAAAGAAACCTATAAATGTGACATCCACAAGTGAGATAAAGTGGTTTGGTAGCTACAGTGAACACTGATAATACAATAGCAATGAGTACCGGACTAGGAACACCCTTTCTGTCTGTTAACTTTTTATTATGAAAGAAGTTCAACAGACTTTTAAACACTGAATCATCACAAAACCCATCAGCCCAGTCAGGTGGCTCAGTTGGCTAAGTGTCGTCCTATACACCAAAAAGGTTGCAGGCTCAATCCCCAGTCCAGGCACTTATGAGAGGGAACCGATTGATGTTTCTCTCATGCATCGATGTTTCTCTTTTCTCTCTAAAAAATAAATAAAAATATCCTCGGGCCCAGCAGGCATAGCTGAGTGGCTGAGCATCAACCTATAAACCAGGAGATCACGGTTCGATTCCCAGTCAGGGCACATGCCCAGGTTGCAGGCTTGATCCCCAGTGTGGGGTTTGCAGGAGGCAGCCAATCAATGACTCTCTCTCATCACTGATGTTTCTATCTCTCTCTCCCTTTTCCTTCCTCTCTGAAACCAGTAACAATATATATTTTTTTTTAAAAAATCAAGTGAGGATTTAAAAAACCAAACACATCAAATAACCCCCTATAATTAAATCACTACTGAAACTAATGCTCATGCCCAAATCTGTCTGAATTGAAACTTTACATTTATAGAGCACTTTATATTTTCAAAGCATCAGTCACATACTCTCAGATGTTTCTCACAGCAACCCAGAGAAGTCTGGCCCTTCTAGTTTATGAATAAGGAAATTATTGGAAAAAGATCCAACAATCTAACTAATGACTTGAGTAATGTTACACAGCCAAAGAGAACTAGATTTTAGTCTCCTATTCTAATACATTTGTAGCCAGCCTCTCTGGCTTCCTTTCAGTTTTCTCTCTGAAGTATACCTGTAACACTGACAGGAATATTTCAATTGTGGTTTTGGTATCTAGGGCCAGAAATGTCAAATAATATGTCAGATTGTTTAGTGGATACTAAAATAAAAATACAGTTCACCTAAAATGCAGTTTATTTTGCTTACTAGGAAAATTAATTAGTAAAAACAGACATGTATGATGTGAATACAAAAGCAAACTTTCCTACTAAAAGGCAGGCTCAAAGTTCAACAAAGAGTTGTCATTTATGGAGAGACCACATCAAAGAAATGGAAACTGTGAGGCAAAGCAATCTGTAAATAATGAATAAGATTAGCATACAAAACAATTAATATCTAAGTGAAAAGACTGTGGTGTGATTTTATTGCAAAAGAAGTGGTAACAATAATCTGAGTAGATAAAGAATATATTAAAGAGGTATCAATAAGAAATTAAAATAATAATTGCTGCCAGAGTCCAAACTGCTATTTGTCTGATGACCAAAGGTCTCACAGAAAATGAGAGAGAATTCCAGATGCTACATAAGTGAATAAACTGGAGAAACAAAATAAAAGAGTGACAATGATTAAGAAAATATGGAGTAAGTGAAAAATAGCCTAAACATGAATTGATGGAAATTAGAAATTAGGACATCTCAGCAAGAGAAGAATATACCAGAGTCATGTTTATTACTAAGAAGAAGAACATAATGACAACCTCTGAGCACAAAGATTCAACGTTTCTCTTGATAAGAATGAAAATCAGAAATCAGTTCTGCCATTACTAGGACAAAAAAAGACAAATAACTAATAACCAGAAAGCCACCGAAAACTAAATCATGTTCATGCATTAATAAAGCATTAAAACATACAAACGTACACACCACACTAGGTGCTGATTAACGTTTACCTCATAAAAACTCATTAAGCTATATTTGTGCAATTAGCTATATCCATGTATTATGTGTGTGATAAACTTCTCTTTCACTGGATTCTGCAATCACTTTTTAGGTTAATGTTTTGGCGTTGGGTACCTGATTAGAATTTAACATTAAAGACAGTTGCAAAATGGGAAAGCCCAGAGTTCACAGCACAATGGCATAAAGTTATGATAGAAATGGCAAGGAAAATTAATTTAAGTAACCATGTGATTCAAAAACAAATCAGTAACATGAAATGAAAAAAATATCTAAGAAATAGTACTACCTAAAGTAATAAATTGTAGCCAAAATAGCTGTCATCTTTACTCCTGTTTGTAGTTGTAAACTACTATATTCTTAGTGCTACAAGAATGGCACCATACAAGGAAACAACCTGTCATGCAGCTGTAATTGCTTATAAATTGTAATTCCATTATTTTTCACTATCCAGAACTTGCTAAATAAGGCTACAGCTGAAATCTGAAGGGTACACTGAAGATTTGATATTTTCTCTCTTCCCTGTGTCTCTACCTTCCGGTGCTCAGTTCCTTCAATAAGGAAAATGAAAATCCAAAGCTGAAATACTTCTGACCTCCTATCAAGTTTCCCACTCCAGGTTGAGGTACGCCTGGTTCCCTTTCTCCATTTGGATCAGGACTCTGTTGCTGGCCACTTTGCTGGGTCCACTCTGGTTCCTAGCAAATGCCAGGCTCACCTGGAGAGCAAGTGAAAAGAAAGGCTCACATCAGAAAAATAAACCCAGATATAAAACTCTGTGGAGAACAGTGCCTGAGTCATCTGAGCAACCTTTCAAGAAAGGAAGAGGAATCAATGAAGATGGGAAAAGAAGTAGGAGGATGAAGGCTTACTGCAGTTTACTCACATTAAGCTTTAGAAGGGACGAGAGGCAGGAAATGGGGAAACTAAACCGTTTTTTCTTTTTCAAATTTATGACCTTAAGGAAAATATGTGTCTAATGATAGGAGCTAGGAGGCAATTTATTTATTTCTAAAAATTTTTATAAGCTTCTATAAAGTTTGAGAATGTAACCTCTTAGCACTACAAAGGACAATACACAGATGCTGGGCCTGGACTCAGGATGCCCTTAGTCAAATGGTATTGTCTGCTTTCTAAATCCTAGATTCCACCCATGTTCATCTTGTTTGAGGGTAAGAGAGTATCTGGATAGCACTGCCCAAAGCAGGAGTTTTTATCTCCCTAGTTTGAGACACCTCACTGATTTCCGGATAAGGAAAGCCAGAAAGGAAGTGAAGAGACCCTTTACTAGGATTCAGTCCTTTATCTACGGAATGAATGAATGAAATTTGTCCACAGGATTTATTATTGAGTTTAGCTATTATCACTATGTTATTCTCTTCCTGGAAGTGAAATGGCAAAAGCCCCATTCCAAAGACACACTGTCCAACTTTCTAGCAAGCAGGTAGGAGTATCCAAGAAGACAGAGGAAGGAGTGCCCTCCAAGTTTACCAGAGCACATCTAATTATTTGAGCACAAAGTCTCCTGGCCCTAAGGTCTCCCTCAATATACTTGCTCCTCCTGCTTTTAGGGGGAGAGAGGTCAAGATTATCCATTAGTCACACTGGAGAAAGAACACCATGTTGTGCTTAAATGTACACAGAAGAAAAGCTGGGGATGACCTTTATATAATAAATAGGTTGATTATTTCTCAGAGTCTTTGGACATCTAAGGTTAAAATCATCAGATGGTCACTTCCAGAGAAATAATTTCTCAATCTTTCAGCCTAATTATTAGTTTACGCAAGGGGTGGAATCTGAGAATTTAGATAGAAGCAAATTAGAGATTTCTGAAGGCATTCATCTTCAGATGTTTTAAGGATACAAATTCTAGGATTACAGAATAAAAAAATGATGTAAAATTTACACAGGTTAGCCAGGAGAGGGCACTGTCTGAGAGAATACTGGAGAATGTAGAGATGGGGAAGTACCCATTTCTCTGACTTTTCATTTTAGGCCTAGGTTATACCATTTATCTTTAGTGCATTAAGAAACTGGACCTCTGCAATCCCCTATTAAGAACTGCTAGATCGAGGAGTAAATTCAGCACTTGGAACTACTCTCATTGTCAGAGACAGGATAGAAACATATTTTCACATGAACAAAATAATTTTCCCTACCTCCCTCTTCCTACAAAGCTTTTCAAATGATAAACTGCAGTAAGAATCTTCATTGGGTTCCTCTGGTACTCTTGGCAGATAGCTTAGGGGCTCAGGCTCTGTTCTCTGCAGTGTTGGTTGTCTGGATTTCCTTTTTTTCTGAGAAGTCTTTCTTTCCTTGCTTTCTAGGTAAACCTGGCAACTTTTCAGGTGATGGTGATCCTGGCCTTAGATAGGGACCAGAATTATAATCCAGGAGGCAGCTAGCAAAACAGAATCTTAATTCAAATGAACTTGGGGATTAGTAAATATCAAACTGGAGAAGAAAAACTGAAGGGGCACTGAAGTACTCTACCTTTTCTGGATTTCTTGTTTTCCCTCTGGAAGAAACGCATCACCGCAACAAAGAGAGTAAAAGAGGGAGAAAGATGGAGTGGGAGGAAAGGAGAGAAAATATCAAGACAAAGCATCAAGTTTTATGAACTATCTACAAGACTCTGGACGGTAAGGAAATTGGGGACAAAGTTGTCATTTACAAAAATGTCCCATCCCTACAGCCTTATGGTAAGGCAAAAGCAAACAAGGGGGCAAAAGTTATCTTTGATTAACTTGTTATTGGCAAACATTCACTTGGAAAAATAACCCCATTTTTGTAATCTACTTGGTACCTAACCAATTATTATAGTTGCCTGAACCCTTCATCTTAGATCTTACAAGTACTCGATAATTTAGGTGTCACAGGTATTTTGTTAAAGAATAGAGAAATAAATTCAGCTGGTTATCCCAAGGAAGTCTAACTAATGAAAAATGACCAACTTACTAAAGTCCAACATTATTCAGGAACAAAATAGTATTTTTTTTTAAATTAAATTTATTGGAGTGACATTAGTCAACATGAACATAAAGGTTTCAGATGTGTGTTTCTATGTTATAAGATCTGCATACTGCACCATGTGCTCAACATCCAAAGTCAAATCTTTATTAGGACCCCCTTTTCCGCCCCCTCCTTCCCTCTGGCAACCAACATACTGCTGTATTCACGAGTTTCAGTTTTATATCCCACATATGAGTGAAATCATGTGGTTCTTAGCTTTTTCCGACTGATTTATTTCACTCAAGATAATGTTCTCAAGGTTCATCCATTTTATTGCAAATGGCACTATTTCATCCTTTCTTATGGCTGAGTAGTATTCCATTGTATATATGTATCCATCATCTTTATCTAGTCCTCTATTGTAGGACACTTTGGTTGTTTCCATGTCTTGTCCACTGTGAGTAATGCTGCAATGAGCATAGAGGTGCATATATCTTTGCAAATACATGATTTCAACTTTTCCAGGTATATACCCAGGAGAGAAATTGCTGGGTCCTATAGTAGCTCTATTTTGAGGAATCACCAGACTGCTTTCCATAGTGTTTGTACCATTACATTCCCACCAGCAGTGGATGAGGGTTCTTTTTTCTCCACAACCTCTCCAACACTTGTCATTGCTTGTCTTGTTGATAATGGCCACACTAACAGGTGTGAGGTGGTATATCATTGTAGTCTTGATTTGTATTTCCCTAATTGCCAGGGAGGTTGAACAACTTTTCTTACATCTATTGGCTGTTTGTATGTCTTTTTGGGAGAGGTGTATTTTCAGGTCCTCTGCCCACTTTTTGACTGTTTGGTATTGAGTTTTTTGAGTTCTTTATATATTATGGAAATTAAAGCTTTGTCGGAGCCACTGTGTGCAAATATCATCTCCCATCTGGTTGGCTGCCTCTTCGTTTTGTTGTCAGTTTCTTTTGCTGTACAGAAGTTTTTTAGTTTGATATAGTTCCATTCATTTATTTTTGCCTTTACTTCCCTTGCCTTTGGTGTCAAGTTCATAAAATGTTCTCTATGACTAAGGTCCATTAAGTTGGTGCCTATATTTTCTTCTATGTAACTTATTATTTCAGGTCTTATATTTAGGTCTTTGGTCCATTTTGAATTAATTTTTGTACACAAGAACAAAATGTAATCCAGTTTCATTCGTTTGCATGTGGCTTTCTAGTTTTCCCAGCACCATTTGTTGAAAAGACTATGTTTGCTCCATTCTGTGTTTCTGGCCCCTTTGTTGAAAATTATCTGTCCATTTACATGTAATTTTATAGCTGGGCTCTCTATTCGGTTCCATTGATCTGTGTGTCTGTTTCTCTGCGAATACCATGCTGTTTTGATTATCATAGCTCTGTAGTATAATTTGAAGTCAGGTAGCATTATACCTCCAGCTTTGTTCTTCTTTTCTCAGGATTGCCTTGGCTATTGGGGGTCTTTTATGGTTCCATAAAAACCTAATGGCCGAAACCAGTTTGGCTCAGTGGATAGAGCGTCGGCCTGCAGACTGAAAGGTCCCAGGTTCGATTCCGGTCAAGGGCATGTACCTGGGTTGCGGGCACATCCCCAGTAGGTGGTGTGCAGGAGGCAGCTGATCGATGTTTCTCTCTCATCAATGTTTCTAATTCTCTATCTCTCTCCCTTCCTCTCTGTAAAAAAATCATAAGATATATTAAAAAAACACACACAAAAAAAAAACCCTAACGGTTTCCCCTTCTATTTCTTCAAAGAATGACATTGGGATTTTGATGGGTATTGCATTCAATCTGTATATTATTGCTTTGGGTAATATGGCCATTTTAACGATGTTGATCCTTCCTAATCCATGAACACAGGTTATTTTTTTCATTGTGTTGTCTTTTACTAATGCTTTGTAATTTTCCACATATAGGCTTTTCATGTTCTTTGTTAAGTTTATTCCTAGGTATTTTATTATTTTGGTTGCAATTGCAAAAGGATTTATTTTTTGCATTTCTTTTTCTGAAGTTTTGTTGTTAGTATACAGGAAGGCAATGGATTTTTGCACACTGACTTAGTATCCTGCAATTACTGTATTTGTTTATTGTTTCTAATAGTTTTTTGGTGGAGTCTTTAGGGTGTTCTATATACAGAATCATATCATCCACAAAAAGTGATAGTTTTACTTCTTCCTTGCTTTTTATTTCTTTCTCTTGCCTTATTGCTCTGGCTAGGACTTCCAGCACTGTTGAGTAAGAATCATGAAAGTGGACATCCTTGTCTTGTTCCTGATCTTAAGAAAAGCTTTCAGTTTTTCATCTCTAAGTATGATATTAGCTGAGGGTTTATCATATATGGCCTTTATTATGTTAAGGTACTTTCCTTCTATCCTTATTTTATTGAGTAAATTGATACTGGTGAAGTAACCCTGCTGAGAGCAGCAGCTAAAAACCACGCTTGAGTGACGGTAGTGTGTGAACCGGAGGACTATGCTGCCGTGTCGACAGAGATGCAGAGCTCCAACAGTAAAGACACCTCCTTGGAGACCAGACACCAGTTAGCCTTGAAGGCTTTCACTCACATGGCACAATATGATGAAGAAATTTCAGATTACTTCAGGAAACAGCAAAGGAATATCAGATGCCCTGCGGTACGGAATGAACTCTCATCAAACTCTAGCCCAAGCTTCCCATCACAGCTCTAAATTGAGCCCCTGGATTTATAAACTTGTGTGACGCTTTGAATGCCTGGCAGCTGGTGAAGGAACTCAAAGAAGCCTTAGGCCAGTGATGGCAAACCTATGACACGCGTGTCAGAGGTGACATGTGAACTCATTTTTTGGTTGATTTTTGTTAAATGGCATTTAAATATATAAAATAAATATCAAAAATATAAATCTTTGTTTTACTATGGTTGCAAATATCAAAAAATTTCTATATGTGATACGGCACCAGAGTTAAGTTAGGGTTTTTCAAAATGCTGACACGCCGAGCTCAAAAGGTTCACCATCACTGCCTTAGGCCTTTCAGCTGCTGCCTCTTTCAAGCACGTCAGCCCATCAAATGCTGCTGTTGGAGTTCCCCTTAGTGAACTCCAAAGTGTGCATGGTCTATGACATGTATAAAACCCTCACACCCATAGCAACTTCATATGCACGAGCAAGAGGGCCTGATAGGATGTCTTCATTTGGTGACTTTGTTGCGCCATCTGATGCCCTATGTGATGTCCCTACTGCCAAAATCTCCAGAGGTATCTGATGGTATTACTGCCCCAAGGATATGAAGAAGCAGCTTTGAAAATACTTTCTAAAAAGAAAAATGGAACTACCGTGTTCTTCAGATGGACCAATCTTACAATCCAGATAAATGAAGTTCGGACTCTCTTTGGTCTTTAAGTCAGAAGAGAAATAATGGTGTCATTATTTAGCAATGTTGTTACCAAGAAAAAAGATTTGCTGGAATCTGTGCTCTAAGACCTCATCATGGTCACCATTGCTGGGAAGTACCAGATATACCAGTTAATAATAGAAGATTTTGTAATCAAAGAAAACACAGTAATTTCAAGAGAAACATCAAAAGTGCTTTATTCAAAGTAATGTCCATCACTAGCTACACATTTCCCCATCTTTCAGGTAATTTGTGGATACCGTCCCAATAGAACTTTTCTTGTTTTGAGGCAATCATTAAGAGACCCAATTTTCTACTTCTTTGTACGTTTTGAACTGATGCTCAGAAAGTGCTTGTGCCATCAATGGGAACAAATGGTCATCTGAAGGAGTAAGGTCTGGTGAATATGGCGGGTGGGTTAATATTTCCCAGGAAAGATCTTTTAACGTGTCTTTAACTGGTTTTGAAGTGTGTGATGGTGCGTCACCATGAAGCAAAATTACTTTGCCGTGTTTTCTGGAACATTCTGGTCATTTCACTATCAAAGCATGGTTCAAATGATTATTTGTTGTCGTAGCGAACAGTATTAAGGCTTTCACCTGGTTTTAGAAGCTCATAATACACCACACCTTCCTGATCCCACCAAACACAGAGCATTGTCTTCTTTCCTAAGCGATTTGGCCTTGCAGTCAATGTTGATGGTTGACCTGGATCAAGCCATGATTTTGTGCATTTGGGATTCTCAAAATAAATCCACTTTTCATCGCCAGTCACAATTCAATGCAAAAAAGACTTTCTTTCATGCCACTGAAGCAACATTTTACTGATGACTTTTCGGTTTTCCATTTGTCTTTCATTCAGTTGATGTGGCACCCATTTTCCTTCCTTTAAAATCTTTCCCATTGCTTGTAAACGATCAGAAATTGTTTGCTGAGCAAAGTTTAATCTTTCTGCAAGTTGTTTTTGAGTTTGACACGCATCTTCATCCAATAATGCTTGTAATTGTTGGTCTTCAAACTTTTTCGGTTGACCTGGACGTTCATTGTCTATCACATTGAAATCATCACTTTTAAAGCGTTTAAACCAGTGTTCACAAGTATCTTGAGATGGAGCATGTTCACCATAAGCTTCCCGAAGTATTCAGCAGCACTTTTCTTCAAAATAATGAATTAAATCTTCCCGCAATGCTTTTTTGGCACGAAATTCGACATTTATCTATTTATTTATTTATTTTTACAGAGAGCAAGGGAGAGGGATGGAGAGTTAGAAACATTGATCAGCTGCCTCCTGCACACCCCTACTGGGGATGTGCCCGCAACCAAGGTACATGCCCTTGACCAGAATCGAACCTGGGACCCTTCAGTCTGCAGACCGAAGCTCTATCCACTGAGCCAAACCGGTTTTGGCGAAATTCAACATTTTTAAGTGTAAAAATATCTATGATGTTAACACCTTCAGAAAATTTGACATGAAGTTTTGAAGCTTGTTGTCAATTCAACAAAACAGCATACATATCAAATTGCATATATATCAACATATGTGTAACTCCCATCTATTGAAAAAAATCCGCATAAACCAGTACACCTAGTACAGTGGTCAGCAAACTGTGGCTCGCGAGCCACATGCGGCTCTTTGGTCCCTTGAGTGTGGCTCTTCCACAAAATACCACGTGCGGGCGCGCACATACAATGCGATTGAAACTTCATGGCCCATGCGCAGAAGTCAGTATTTTGTGGAAGAGCCACACTCAAGGGGCCAAAGAGCCGCATGTGGCTTACGAGCCGCAGTTTGCCGACCACTGACCTAGTACCCTCAGTTCAACTCCGTGTGCTGCACCAAGAATGGGCAGGTGATTGCCATTGGAGCAGAACAGCAGTCTCGGATCCAGTGCACACGCCTGGCAGGAGATAAGGCGAACTTCTGGTGGCTTCGGCATCACCCATGAGTGCTCTCAATAAAGTTCAAAACCGGAGTGAACAGAGTAGAAATCTCCAATGCCATCGATCAGTATGTTAATGGTACCATCAACGAGGATGAAGATTTGGTAAAGTGGAAGGCGCTGTTTGAAGAAGTCCCTGATTTACTGACCACGGCCAAGAAGAAGGAATGGGTGGACAAGCTTAGTGAAGTGTCCGTTAGTTAGGATGCCTTCTTTCCTTTCAGGGATAATGTGGACAGAGCTAAAAGGAGTGATGTGGCATATATTGCTGCTCTATCCGGTTCTGCTGCTGACAAGGTTGTGATTGAGGCCCTCGATGAATTGGGAATAGTCCTCACTGCCACGAGTCTGCAACTCTTCCACCACTAATCTCATAACATTTGCTTTAAGTTGGCTTATGTTGGTGAGAAATCATGTGGGCAACTTTGAAAACACTTTGGAAAAAATAAGACAATAAATCTGAATAATAATCTTGGGGGAAAAAAAAGATGTGATGTTATGCACTAGCCAGTTTTTCTCAGTGGATAAAGTGTCGACCTACAGACCGAAGGGTCCTGGGTTCGATCCCAGTCTAGGGCATGTACCTCGGCTGCAGGCTCCTCCCCAGTCCGAGCTCTGGCCAGGGCTCATACAGGAGGGAACCAATGATGTGTTTCTCTCACATCGATATTTCTCTCCTCCTTCCCTCTCTCTCTAAAAATCAATGGAAAAATATCCTTGGGTGAGGATTAAAAAAAAAAAAAAAAAAAAAAGATGTGATGTTAGGTTGTTTACTTCGGATTTCTCATCTCTTGAGATAGGCCTGCAATGATAGAAACTTTCTTCTTTTTATTGCTTTCACTGTATCCCAGAAGTTTTGGTATGTTATACTGTCATTCTCATTTGTCTCTATACATCTTTTGATCTCATCTTTTATTTCCTTCTTTGACCCATTCATTTTTTAATAGTATGTTGTTTAATCTCCATGTATTTGTGGGTTTCTTTTTCTTTTTTTTGTTAATCCTCACTCAAGGATATTTTCCCATTCATTTTTAGGGAGAGTGGAAAAGAGAGGGAGAGACAGAGAGAAACATCGATGTCAAAGAAACACATTGATTGGTTGCCTTCTGCAAGAGCCCTGACTAGGGCCTGGGCCAGGGAGAAGCCAGCAACTAAGGCACGTGCCCTTGACCAGAATCGAACTCAGGACCCTTTGGTCCATAGGCTGACGCTCTATCCACTGAGCCAAACTGGCTCGGGCTCCATGATTTTAAGAGAGAGTGGAAAGGAGAGGGAGAGACAAGAGAAAGAGAAACAATGAATGTGAGAGAAACACAAGGATTGGTTGCCTTTGCACACACCTCAATCAGGGCCAGCATCGAACCTGCAACCGAGGTACACGTCCTTGACTGGAATTGAACCAGGGACCCTTCAGTCCGCAGGCTGACTCTCTTATCCACTGACCCAAACTGGCTAGGGCTATTTGTGGGTTTCTTTACTTCCTTTTTGCAGTTGATTTCTAATTTCAAGGCATTGTGGTTAGAAAATATGCTTGGTATAATTTCAATCTTCTTAAATTTGTCGATGCTAGTTTTGTGACCCAATATATGTTCTAATCTTAAAAATGTTCCATGTGCACTGGAGAAGAATGTATAATCTGATGTTCTGGGATGACAAGTTCTATAAATGTCAATTATGTCCTTTTGATCTAGTGTTTCATGTAAAGCCGGTATTTATTTATTTTGTTTGGTTGATTTGTCTAGAGATGTCAATGGAGTGTTAAGGTCCCCAAGTATAACTGTTTTGATCTGTTTGTTCCTTTAATTCTGTGAGTAGCTGTTTTATATATTTCGGTGCTCCTTGGTTGCATGCATATATATTAAGAAGTGTTGCCCTGGCAAGTTTTTCTCAGTGGGTAGTGAGTCGGCCTGCGGACTGAAGGGTCCCGGATTTGATTCCCCGGTCAAGGTCACTTACCTTGGTTGCAGGTTCGATTTTTATGGTTTCACGACTTACATTTAAGTCTTTTATCCATTTGAGTTTATTCTTGTGTATGGTGTAAGTTGGTGGTCTAGTTTCATTTTTTTGGTATGTATCTGTCCAATTTTCCCAACACCATTTCTTTTTTTTTAAATTGTTTTATTGCTTAAACTATTACAAAGAGTATTACATATATCTCCTTTTTTTTCCCCGCCCTTGACAATCCCCTGGCCTCCCCTACCCCCCAGTGTCTTATGTCCATTGGTTATGCTTATATGCATGCATACAAGTCCTTCGGTTGATCTCTAACCCCCAACACCATTTCTTGAAGAGACTCTCTTGACTCCATTGTATGCTCTTGCCTCTTTTGTCAAATATTAATTGAGCATAATGGCTTGGGTCAATTTCTAGGTTCTCTGATCTGTTCCATTGATCTATACGCCTGTTCTTGTGCCAGTAACAGGCTGTTTTGATTACGGTGGCTTTGTAGTATAACTTGAAATCTGGTATTGTGACTCCTCCAACTTTCTTTTTCTTTCCCAAAATTGCTGCAGCTATTCGGGGCTTTTTTTTATTCCATATAAATATTTGGAGTATTTGTTCTAGCTCTGTGAAATATTTCATTGGTATTTTAATAGGGATTGCATTGAGTCTGTAGATTGCCTTGGGTAGTATGGACATTTTAATGATGTGCCATTGATTTTTAATAACGAATACCAAGTGCTTTGGAGAGAGCCTCTTTGGACTGAGGTAACTAAGTGTTCTGTTTGCTTCTTGGATTCGAGATCTAGTTCTTCCCCATAGGTTTGGGAAGTTCTCATCCACTATTTGTTTAAATAGACTTTCCATTCCATACTCCCTCTCCTTCTCCGGAATGCGGGAGTTCGACCAGGAGTTCAATTGCTCGTTATGACATATGCTGACCAACAGGGGGTGGCACAGAACATGGTGGGCGACCAGCGGCGGCAGCAGGGTGCTGAGGGAGCATGGGAAGGAGGAGGCGGGAAGGCGGGGAACCTGATCGGCCCTGATCGCCGGGCAGACCTAGGGACCCTACCGTGCACAAATTTCGTGTGCCAGGCCTCTAGTAATTCTAATATTGCTTTTTCTGATGGAGTCAGAGCTTTCATTTTTCTTTATGCTCAGATCTCTCTCTTCTCCCCTCTTCGTCATTTCTAGATTCCTATCTGCGATATCACTAATTCTTTACTCCATCTGGTTGGCTCTGTTTTCAATGCTCTGTAGTTCACTTTTTTTATTTTTTATCCTCATTTGAAGATATTTTTCCATTAATTTTCAGAGAGAGTGGAAGGAGAGGCAAAGACAGATATAGAAAAACATCTATGTGAGGGAGACACTGGTTGCCTCCTGCATGTGCCCCGACTGGGGCTGGGGATTGTGCCTGCAACCAAGCTATTTGCCCTTTACTGGAATCAAACCTGGGACTCTTCAGTCAGCGGGCTGACATTCTATCCACTGAGCCAAACTAGATGGGGCAGTAGTTCACTCTTAATCTCCTTAACAGCATGCTTCATTTCCAGGATTTCTGATTGGTTCTTTTTTAAAGTTCCAATCTCTTGGATAAAGTACTTGTTTTATTCATTCATTTGTTTTCTGAGTGCACTGAATTGACTGTCTGTATTTTCTTGCATCTCGTTGAGTATTTTCAGAACTGCAACAGGTAGTCAGACATCCCTCTCGCAATCTGGGACCGCTGGCTCCTAACCACTCACCTGCCCACCTGCCTGATTGCCCCAACCCCTCTGCCTGCCTGCCTGATCACCCCTAACCACCTCTGCCTGCCTGTCCGATCACCCCTAATTGCTCCCCTGCCAGCCTGATCGCCCCTAACCATCTCTGCCTCGGCCCCCGCACCTGGGACCCAGGCTTCCCTCCTCCGGCGGGCCGCAGGCACCCGGGGACCTGGGCTTCCCTGCATGGCAGAACCCTGTCAGGCATCTGTTGATTCAGACACTATTCATTCCTTTGTTGCTAGGCCTGCTGGGTTGGCTCCCCACCCCCCAAAGCTCTCTGTTCCTCCAACTGAAGGAAGAGCCTGCTACCACAGGCTTTCTCCCTTCTCCTGGCCAGCCGAACCGTGAGCTCCCGGTGCAAGGCTGTCTAAGGGCCATCTGCACTTTCCTCCCTTCTCGTCTCCCATTTATTCCCAGTTGTTAACATTTAGATGTTTCAATGTGCAGGTCTCTCCAGCATGTGTCTGTGTTGAGCAGGGATTTCTTTGTTGAATTATAGTTGGTCAGCTTGCTGAAATTTCAAGGGAAGAGGACAAGGGGCTCTCTCATGCCGCCATTGCTTTGATGTCACTCACAAAATACTATTTTAAATTTTCTAAATTAACTCCTAGGATGTGTCAGTTGACAGTAGTTCTTTTTACTGTGAAAATTATCCAACCCAGAATTTGTAGAATTTCCTCTTAGAATTCTTAGATAACACAGTATTGATAGACTAAATTAACACAGCAGAAAGCACATAGATTCCTGACAAGGCTATCTCCTTGTCAGTTCTTTGGAAGTAGGGGGGAGGACTAACTAGGACCAGATTTGGGGATTAGTGAGAAAGCTAACAAGTATAATCTAAAAATCCTTCAAAACCAAATTTTATGTAGCCCACACTTAGATCCTATAATGGCTCTTCTATGGCAAACAATTTCCTATTGGATAAGTATTATCCACAATCATAAAATAATTTTTTACATGACAAAAAAAAATGACAAAAATTCTAAAGTGTAAAACCAAGGGCCTGGATGTTAAAAACCTATCAAAGAAACTTGCAATGTGGTTGTTGGAAACTTCATTATAAAAAACTAACCCTTCATATAGATTAAAATAAGTAACAAAATGTAAATTTGCAAAGAGAAGATATGAGGCAAGAAATGTAAAGGCTCGTACCTGCAGTGTACAATTCTCTTTTCGTTTGAGGAACTCCACAAACCTGGCCACTACTCCTGGTGTGCTGATGACTTCATCAATAGGAGGATTAGGTTCTGTCTCCCCATAAAATAAAAGGAAAGAAGAAAAATAATTCTTTGATTTCAATGCAAAGACTTTATAGGTCAAAATTACTTCATAATATCCCTCCCTCCATTTTAGCATCTCTTTCATGCTGGAAATCTCAAAAAGAAAAACAATGACCAGTGGCGCAATCGGTTAGACCACGGTACTTATACAGAAAAACAATGTAAAATTGACTTTGGTCACTTTGAGACTACAGCAGCTTGAAAGATTTCACAATAAAGTAAGCTTTAACATGAAAATGATAGGCAGAATTCTTAAAAATTAAAATTACTACCTCTAGTATTTTAGAAAACAGAGGGAAAACCATTCAAAGATAACCACTGTTATTATTTTGGTATACTTCCTTCTAGTCCTTTTTCTGTGTATGGGTTTATTATTCGTCTTTTTCATTTAACACTAGAGGCCCAGTGCAAGAAATTCGTGCATGGGTAGGGTCCCTAGGCCTGGCTGGCAATCAGGGCCAATTGGGGCCTCCCTTCACAGGCTGCTAGCCGGGGCCTTCCTTCATTCCACACCGCCCCCAGTGGTCAGCACACTTCATAGTGAGCGACTGAACTCCCATTCTCCCAGTTGGACTCCTGAGGGGACACTGCATATTAGCCTTTTAGATAGGTAATAGATAGATAATAGATAGATAGATAGATAGATAGATAGATAGATAGATAGATAGAAAGATAAGCTGTCTTAAGAAACTGGACCAGGGGAGCATTTGAGATCTTGCTTCCTCCTGGCACATGTCATCAGTTTGAAAATGGAAAGAAATGGGATTAGGACAATCTGAGCATGCTTGCAGGACTTAATTTTGCAGCTGTTAACTTGTTAAACAGAAATCAGAGCAAGAATGCACCAAGGATGATTGCCAAATTAATCTCATTTTCATTTATAACAACAGAGTAGCTTATAAATGAAGTCAGTAGAAACTTGTTGGATGAATAAATAGGTAATGTCCTAAACAATCAGCATAATAATTTCAGCAACAGATTTGACAAAATTTTTTATGAGATTTATGTAGCAATGCAAAAAAAATGGCAGCTGGACTACAGTACTACTACGAATTCTTAGCCAAGTCAATGGCTTTACTGAAAGAGGTAACTAATGGTTCAATGATAATTTGGAGAGAGCTCTAATGGCATGTCTTTTGCCTGGTTTGACATTTTTACCAAGCATTCAGATAAACACAACAAATAAATTTGATATTATAATAAAGCCTAAGTAGTTAGTATGCTAGATTACAAAAACAACATATAGAAAGAACATTAAGCCAAAAGTTGGCAATATAAGCAACAGGGGTAAAGCAAAACTCAGCAACTGAGTTTTTTAAAAAATTAAAACAACAATCCACATGACTTCACAGACAACACTTTAAAACAATTCACGAAGAAAAGTACAAGGGAGTTTAGAATGCTGCAAATACAATGAAACATTACTGTGCCATGACTACTGAAATAATTGATAACATCTTAGAATACATTATTATAATGTATAGTCTGAGGAAGTCAATCTCTCACCATTGAGAATACTAACACATCAGCAGTACTGTATTTCAGTTATCACATTCTAAGAGAGGAGGCTGGCAAACTACAATACATGCAGGAAAGTAATAGAATGGTGAAAGGCCTTAAAAAGTCATTTTATGTGAGAAACCCATTAGGTTCAGCTTGCTGAAAAGAAATAAGACATTTTTAGAGGGGAGGGGAAGATGTACATGATAATGGCCTTCAAATATTTAATAAGTTGTCATGCAAAAAATAATATTTTTGTTATGGTAACATATTTTTATTCCAGTTAACCTCAAGGAGTATGTCAACTTCCCATTAATAATTCTAAACAACCATAACTTACTACTGGGAGCCAAATATGATTCTGAGTTACAGAGTTCTTTTTACTTGTCCAGATGACAAAAAGTATTATATTCCATTCTACCCTAATTATTCAAAAGGTAGTTAACCTGTCCACCAATAAATCCATACTTAATATCAGTGATAAACTGCTAACATTAAAACCAAAAATCATTGCTCTTTCAGTGATATTTTTGAAGTTTTTCTTAAAAAAGAGTGGAGTTTCTCAATATGAATTAACATAAAATACTGACTACTGTTCTTACCAATTTAAGGTCTTTTAGAAGGTAGCTCAGAAATAAAAATAATGCTGCTTTCTGGTCCTGATAAGCTCACACAAATAAATAAGGAAATCCAAAAGTTAGCTATGGATCATAGTTATACATATTTCTGTATGCATCCTTTTATTCTGTTGATAGACAAACTCCAAAGCAAGTCAATAGGTTATGGGAAAGTAATATTTTGTAAATAAACATTATATGTAACACTAGTGGCCTGGTGCACGGGATTCGTGCACTGGTGGGGGGGGCATGGCCTGCGGGGATCAGCCTGCTGTAGGAGCGCTGTAGACCCACCTGCTGAGCAGCTGCTCCCACTGTGGGAGCGCACTGACCACCAGGGGGAAGCTCCTGCATTGATTGCCCCCTGGTGGTCAGTGCACATCATAGCGACTGGTCAAGCGGTTGTTCTGGTTGTTCCGCTGTTCGGTTGCTAGGTTTTTATTATATAGGATATTCAGAACTCACCTTTTGAAAGCAGTTTTCTGAACTTCTGCGTTGCTGAAAGTTGCTGCTCTGGGCTATTGGAAAATATCATTTCAATCATGTCAGAAGTAATAACACCACCCTGGGATCACAAACAAAAAACAAACATAAGGAAATTTTAACTTTAATTCAAAGATAAACAGAGATAGTATATATTGCAGCCATGTTATTAAGTTAATCATATTTATCTAGAAGTTACACAAAGGGAGGGCAATCTTTACATGTAGAAATGAGATGATTAATAATGTGATGAAACCAATCTCTATCATTAAAAAGCTCACAACAGTGAGAAAGTAGTAATCTCAGTAAATATTAAGACAAGATGTTTTTTATTCTTCCTCTCATTGCTCATCAAAGAGTTAGCTATTCCTTGTAACTCAGATTAAATGTTACATTCTAAAAGAAGGCTTTGCATGACCTCCAAATCTAAAGGATCCACTCCATCTCTATCCTATCCCTCTATATTAATCCTGGGTACAATCCTTTTCACTATCAGATATATATTTTTCTTAGTTATTTGTTTACTGCCCAGGTTTCCTTAGTATACTGTAAGCTCCTTGAAAGCCAAAGACCCTGCCTATCTTACCACTCTATCACTGATAGCTGGCATACAGTAGATGCTCAACAAATATTTATTGAATAAGTAGAATCATACAATATAAAACACAAATTCTAGCCACTGCTAAATTCAACAGCTGACTCTTAAATTTATTTAAATTTTCTATTTTCTTGCTTTATTAAAACTTTTCAGCTTCTAACTATTTTCTTGCTTTATTAGACTTTTTCCACATTCCACTATAACTGATCCCCAGTATTAGTAGTTAATTCTCTTCTCAGAATCATTTGTCAATGAAGTAAAAGTTCTTATCATTTCATGAAGGGTTAGAGTCAACGAGATGAACTCTGAAGAAAACTGCACTGAGTTAAAAACACTAGACGGTTGGTAAGCAATATCTAACACTTAAAAATCCCCATGGGGCGAATGAAGCATTCTGCTTTTAAGACTCAAAAAAGTGCCCGGCAGGTGTGGCTCAATGATTGAGCATTGACGTAAGAACCAGGAGGTCATGATTTGATTCCCAGTTAGGGCACATGCCTGGGTTTCAGGTTCAATCTCCAGTAAGGAGCATGTAGCAGGCAGCTGATCAATGATTCTCTCTCATCACTGATGTTTCTCTCTCTCTCCCTTTCCCTTCTCTGAAATCAATAAAAATATATTTTAAAAAGGGTTTTAAGAGTCAGAAAAGTAACTGTACTTTGAAACTTACAAGACCGATTCCTGAATAAACAAAGGGTACTTATATATAACTAGAGGCCCGGTGCACAAAAATTTGTGCACTCGGGGGGGAGGGTGGGTTCCTCAGCCTGGCCTGCGCCCTCTCGCAGTCTGGGACCCCTCAGGGGATGATCACCTGCTGGCTTAGGCCCGCTCCCTGGGGGATTGGGCCTAAGATGGCAATCAGACATCCCTCTGGCAGCCCGGCAGCTCTAGGGGGATGTCCACTTGCCAGCGGGGAGCAGGCCTAAACTGCAGTCGGACATCCTTAGCGCTGCTGAGGAGGCAGGAGAGACTCCCACCACCACTGCTGTACTGGCAGCCATCAGCCTGGCTTGTGGCTGAACAGAGCTCCTCCCATGTGAGAGTGCCCTGACCACCAGGGGGCAGCTCCTGCATTGAGCGTCTGCCCACTGGTGGTCAGTGTGTGTCATAGTGACCAGTCATTCTCAGTCCTTCTGCTGTTAGGGTCAGTTTGCATATTACCCTTTTACTATATGGGATAGAGGCCTGGTGCACGAGTGGGGGCCGGCTGGTTTGCCCTGAAGGGTGTCCTGGATCAGGGTGGGGGTCCTGCTCAGGTGCCTGGCAAGCCTGGATGAGGGGATGATGGCTATTTGCAGCTGGTCACACCCCCTTCAGGGTGGGGGTCCCCACTGGGGTGCCTGGCCAGTCTGGGTGAGGGGCTGAGGGCTGTTTTCAGGCTGACGGGTGACTGAAGCTCCCAACCTCTCCTTTTTTTTCTTTTTTCCTT
>NW_005367587.1:7433699-7448088 GCF_000412655.1 Myotis brandtii
ACCTTGGCTTCCTCCGTCACTGGAGCAAGCAAGCCTCATGTTCGCTTCAGCTGCCTGCTGCCTGGCTGCCATCTTGGTTGGCAGTTAATTTGCATATCTCGTTGATTAGCCAATGGGAAGGGTAGCGAAGTTACGGTTAATTACCATGTTTCTCTATTATTAGATAGGATTCTATTGTGAATTCATATATCTGTATCTATATATCTTTTTCTTCCCTCTCGAAACCCCTTATCAAATAACAAAATGTACTGATTTTACATTCATAGTATTTAAGTATTATTAATTTTACACCATAGTATTTAAGTTACAGGATATCAGGATGAGACATGAATAACACTCAAGAACTTTACATCCTATTCTAGGAAAAAGGTTAGTGCATTTTAAGTTACATGCAGGTTAGTTATGTCATGTTATGTGAAGGTCTGACTTTATTCTTGTCTTTATCTGAGACTCAGTATGGTTTAAGGAGTTGTATATAGATGTCAAACTGACAAAGAGTGAACTAGGAGGGTTAATTTTATGTGTCAACTAATTAGGTTATGGTATCCAGCTGTTTGGACAAACATCAATCTAGATGTTGCTGTAAAAATATTTTTTAGATGTGATTTAACATTTTAAGTCAGTACACTTGAAGAAAGCAGATTACCCTTCAAAATGTGAGTGGGCCTCATTCAATCAGTTGAGCAAAAACTGAGATGTCCTAAAGAAGGAATTCAGCCTTAAAACTACAACTCTTAACCGAATTTCCAGCCTACTGACTTGCCGTATGGATTTTGGACTTACCAGCTCTAACAGCAGCATGAACCAATTCCTTAAAATCAATTAATCAATCAATAAATCATTACCTCTCTCTCTCTCTCCTACAGGTTCTGTTTCATCTGCAGAACGCTAATACAGTCCACAAAATACTTCACATTCATTTAACATCCACTTAAAAAACAGAGAACAGCTTGACTTTCTAAAGGGCCTAGAAGAATTCACCAGAAAATGACAGTATTGTCTACAATGTCTATATCAACTCCAAAAAGATTTTAAACTGCTCTAATTCCAAAGAAAATCAGTCCATAAAAACTAGAGATATATGAAGTGGAAAAAAGGAAAAATCTATAATACTGTGTATAATATGCCACCATTAAAAAAAAGGGTGGGAGTAACTTATTTTCTCAAAAGAAGAATCTAGTAACAGTGGCTGTCACTAAGACAATGGGTGACTAAGGTGAAAGAAAAGAGATTTTTCTTCTTTTTGAAAACCAGATATATATGTTCTAATAAAACAGTATTAAATTTATCATAATAAACTGGAAATGTAGACAGGTGTGATCCATATAAAGCATAATTTTTATCTGTTTTGGTAACCTCAAGACAGTTATAAAATAGGTTATAATAAAAATTCCACTCACTCATTTATGGATAATAAAGACCATTATAAACTTATGAACAAAAATAGATACAGAGGCAGAGCAGCCTCGAACAGACTGTCAAACTACAGCCGGAAGGCTGGGGAGGGTTGGGGGGGTGGTCTTAAGAGAGCAACTGAAGGACTTGTATGCATGCATATAAGCATAACCAATGGACATAAGACACTGGGGGGTAGGGGAGGCTAGGGGATTGTCAAGGGCGGGGGGAAAAAGGAGACATATGTAATACTCTTTGTAATACTTTAAGAACTAAAACAATTAAAAAAAAATTCCAATAGTTGTGATATGGAACCAATTTTTAAAATCATATAAACATATCCAATTTTGTAACTGAAATGAATAACAAATTGGGATTTCCATTAACATATCCTTTATATTCAACTTTTAAGGAATAATTTTATTATAATTATCTTTGTACATTTTAATAGCTGGATTAATCTTCATAATTTAGCTAATCCTGTTTATCTGCATGTTAGTTAAAATATAATAAATATTTAGTAAATCATGAGATTAAGTATATGGCTTCTTTTTAAAAATCAAATTTCAAGTAACCTTTTTTTAAAAACAAAAGTATCTTAAACCTCATATTTTCATCAGAGAAACACTAAAAAGAGTTTCTTTTATTATCTTACTTACTGGTGCCATTTCCATATTATTAATCTGAGCTTCATGGAAGCCTCCATCTGACATAACTTCCTCTTCTGTTTCTTCTTCTGCTGTAGCAACATTTCTTCGCTTGAATAACTGAAAAATAAAAGATGTTACTAAAGTAATTTTAACACAAGGGAGTTCAACAGCCAAACACTAGTCACCCTACTTAAAAGGTAATAAGGATGGAGATTTTGAAAATTATTTTAAAAATTCGAAAGTCTGTGCCACCTTCAATCTTTCCTGATGAACTATTTCAGAACTCTCCAGTCTTATAATATACTGCAAGTAACTATCACTTGATGAGTAAAACTTATTGAGAGGTCTCACACTGCATGACCTATAAAAAAGTTAAGGTTGGAAAATGGAGCTGGGGTATGCTTGGCCATTTCCTGAGAGATCAACGCAGAACTCCAAAAACCTGCAGAAAGTATTCATTGACTCTTTAGCTTAATATTGATCATTGCAGGTGTGTGAGGAAAAGATCCAAAGTTGGAAAATGAACCACTTTCAAGGAGCATGCAGAACAATTTCAGGGGTCACAGAGATCAAGAGATAGTTTATGCTTTGACCGGCTGGAATAGAAAAAAACTCCTAATATATGGGGCATTGAGTAGAAGACTCAGAACAGTATTGATTTAGTTGTGATGCTAAATTAGCCCTAAATTAAAGGCTGTTCTGGTCCAGCCTAATGAAACGTTTTTGCAAACTGCTTCCAAGTTGATTAACTACATCCAATGACAGTGTCACAATCATATACATTATGGGGAACAAAATTATACTTAGTAAAAAGTATATTAAAAACTCCAACACCAAATGAGATCAAAGTCACAATGCTTGGCATTCAATTAATAACTACCAAGCATGCAAAAGAAATAGAAGACTACCAATGAGGAAGAGAAAAGTCAATCAAATCAATCAAAATCACCTAGAAATAATAAAGATGGCAAACTGGACCAAGACATTAAAATAGTTTTTATGAATATATCCACAATATTCAAAAAGTAGAGTAAAATATAAACATGAGAAGGAGAGACTGGAAAACACACACACAAAAGGCAAATCAAATACCTAGAGATGAAAAATTTTTCAGATGAAAAGTATGCTGGGTGGATTTACAGATTAGATATCATAGAAAAAAGATTAGTGGATTTATGAACATTGCAATAGAAGCAAGCAAAAATAAAAGAGAAAAAGGCTGAGAAAATATGTACAAAACATAAAAATATTCCTGTGGGACAAGGAATATTTTTAAACAGACTTCATTAAAATAGATATATAGATGGCATATAAGCCCGTGAAAGATATTCAACTTCAGTCATTAGAAAAATGCAAATTAAAATCATAATGAGATACTATTACACACACCTTAGAATAGTTAAAATGAAAATGACTGACCATACCAAATGTTGACAAGGAAATGAAACTCCAAACATTACTGACGGATAGGTCAAATAGTACAACCCATTTTGGCCATCAGTTGACAGCTTCTTAACTATACAACGACTAAACAATCCAGCCATTTTGCTCCTAGATATTTATCCCAGAAAAAGGAAAATACGTATCTGTAAGAGCTAGCTATAAATGTTCACAGCAGCTTTATTTGCAATCACCAAAACCCAGAAACGCTCCAAATTACCATCAACAAGTGAATGGATAAACCAACTGTGGTTTATCCATGCAACAGAATACTAAACAATATAACAAAATGAACTACTGATACATACATAGCAAAAGTAAACCTCAAAATTATTAAGCTGACTAAAAGAAGGCAGACAAAAATATAAATACATATTTTATGATTCCATTTATGTAAACTAATCAGTGGTGACAGACACAGATTATAAATTGCTTGGAGATAGGAAAGGGTTGGGGAAAGGGTACTACAAAGGTGTAGCAGAAAGTTTTGAAAGAGATAAATAGGTTCATTATCTTTTCTTTTTAAAATATGTATTTATTAATTTTTAGAGAGAGAAAGGGAGAGGGCTGGAGAGATAAAAACATTGATTGGCTGCCTACTGCACACCCCCTACTGGTGATTGAGCCCACAACCTAGACATGTTCCCTGACCTGGAATAGAACCTTCAATCTCTTGGCTCATGGGTTGATACTCAAATACTGAGCCACACCAGCCAGGCAATAGGTTTACTATCTTAATTACAGTAGTGGTTTCACAGAATATATCAAAACATCAAACTATACACTTTATTATATGTCAACTATATAGACAAAAAGTTTTTTTTTAAAGACAGCATAGAGTTATAGCTGAAATAAACTGAAATACTATGTTAAACACCTTAAGTTCCTAATAACATTAAAAACACTCATTCTACTGGTCCCTTTGGAAGATGCTAAGGAACCAAATTTGCATTTTGAAAACAAAGGAGAGAATCAAGTGTTTCTCTTTCCTATATGATTAGTAATTAAGGAAAACAAACAAACAAAAACAATTTCCATTTTGAAAACAAAGGAGAGAATCAAGTGTTTCTCTTTCCTATATGATTAGTAATTAAGGAAAACAAACAAACAAACAAAAACAACAACAACAAAAAATTTGAGGAAAAGCTCTTCTTTAGAGTGATCTACCAGCTAATAAAAGCAGAAGGAATGATAGAATGGTCATTTAATGATCAAGTAATGGATCTAGGCAATGACCATCAAAGGTTGCTAAAATCTGAAGTGAAAGCTCATGGATATTGAGTAGATGCTTTGATATTAAGGAACTTAACTTTTTAAGGTATGATAATACTACTCTGGTTTAAGTTTAAAAGTCTTTATCTTTTAGAGATACTCTGAAATATATAAATGAAATTATTTGCTAATGGGATTTGTATCCAAGTAATCCAGGGTATTATTTTACTTCTGTCTAAAGGACATCCTTTAACATTGCTTGTAGTGCACGTCTGGTGGTGATGAATTCTTTCAGTTCTTGTATGCGTGAGCACATCTTTACTTCACCACTGTTTTGAAAAATATTTTTTCCAGGTACAAAATTCAAAATAAAGTTTCTTTCTTTGAGTACTGTAGAGATGTTTTTCCAGTGTCTTCTGGCTTGTACTAGATGTTGCCATTGAGAAATTTGACATCACCTTTATCTTTGTTCCTCTGTATGTAACATGTCTGTTTTCTCTGGGTGTTTTTTTTTTTTTTTAAATATTTTTATTGATTTCAGAGAGGAAGGGAAAGGGGGAGAGAGAGATTGAAACATCAATAATGAGAATTGTCAATCAGCTGCCTCCTGCACGCCCCCTACTGGGGATTGAGTCGGCCCCTCCTGGGATCCCTCGGTCCACAGGCCAACACGCTATCCACTGAGCCAAACCAGCTAGGGCTTTTTTTTTTCTTTTAAAAAATATATTTAATTAATTAGCTAATTTTCAAACCAGTTATTGGGCATATGTAATTTTTAAGTAGGAGTAATCACAAAAACTATTAATATTGTTTTTCTTTATTCACTGTTTTCTGTAGGTAAAATGGATACACATTTATGTAATAACACAAAATCTGCTTCTTTTTAAACACCTGACTTCAGAAACACCAGTGAAAGTAAACTTAGCATTGGTGGTTGCAGGCGAGTCGCTGTTTTAAAGGCAATTCCATGTGTGTCACGCTTCTAAACCGCGCATGAGGCCTGGTACTGAACAAGCAGTGCTAGCGTGAGACCTGAACATTTCATGTCCTGGAGAGGTGGCCCTCCCCGGGCAGGGCAGGTGCGGAGAGCTGAGGGGAAGGGAAAGGGGCAGGGGCGCCAGCCCGACAGCAGCAGTGAGGCCCGTGGGCGAGCTCCGCGCAGGCGGGCGCACTCGGGCACACTCACCGCTCACCGGGGCTTTTCGAAGAGGTACTCGAGGTCCCGGGCGTGCAGCCGCTGCTCTTTGTTTTTGTTTTTAGCGAAGTCTCTCAGCAGCGCCAGGATTTCATTTTCAAATTGTTATGCCCAGATTTCAAGATCCCCATTAGACCATACCAGGGAGCCAGCCGAGTCCGATGCAAAAGCAGAGAGTCTTTTATTCGAGCTAGCTCGGCTCCCCCACCTCGCCGACGCAGCGGCAGGAAGCACAGAGAGAGGCCTAGCCCGGCGTGAAGAGGAGTTTTATAGGGGGGTGGAGTCAGGGTAGGAGAGGGGACTGTGGGCCCTGCCGATTGGCCAGGCGCAAGTCGGTGTCTCGTTACACAGGATGTGGTCATCTCTATGGCATGCACTTCCCTTGATTGTCATTGGTTAGTTTAAAGAAATCCTGGGCGTGGCTAGCAGAGGCTTGGGCTTCCAGGAAGAAGGTACCTTCCTGAGCACATGGCTGCTGCCCCAACATGGAGGATACGGGGCAAGATGGAGGGCATAGCCCTCGCCCTTTCACAAATATTTCTGGCGCCGGTATTGCTTCTGTAGCCCAGTGGTAAATATCCCAGTCATTACTGGGCTCGTTAATCAGGCGATCATATAGGTTCAGCTGTTTCTCTGTCATTTGATGCAGATATTCTTTATCAAAGAGGCTGAGCAGGATGCAGTTCTCCAGCATTCCCCCCTTCCGGCTCTCATACAGCAGGCGGGCTCTTCTGGTCTCTATGGGCTCATCAGTTCGCTCCTGCCACGGAGGCAGAGGGATTTCAATCATATCCTTCTGGGAATCTGACGGGCTGTCACCTCTGTAGAAAAGGAGACACGAGGCGCTGCCTTGACAGAGCAAGCATATGGAAAAGAAAGAGGCCGTACGATGCGGCGTGCAATCGTGCCAGGTATCTGGAAAGACAACAGAGAGTGGGGCGCCCTGAGGCTGTTGACCTCTCCTTGGCCTGCCCTTGGGCCTGCCCTTGCCCGGGCCGTCAGCAGCTGGGTGCCGCTCGCGGGCTGAAGACTGCAGAAGAGGATGAGGCTCAGCGCCCGCGGCGGCCCGCCAGGGGCCCCAGAACCTCCAAGCTCCTCACCCGCGTCAGAGCCGGCAACACGGCAACACTGCAACACTGCGGCCAGTGCCATTTTGCCCTGACCTGGACCAGAAGCCGGTCCCCTCTCTGGGTGTTTTTAAGACGTTTCACAAGTGGTTTTGAGTAGCTCAGTTATAATGTATCATGGTGTACTTTTCATTATGTTTTTGTGACTAGGATTCAGTGAGTTTCTTCATCAGTGGATTTATAGTTTTTCAATAATTATGGAGTTTTTAGCTACTATTTCTTTCAATAGTTTTTTTCCTCTTCCACCCTCTCTCCTCTCCTTCAGGTACCTCCAATTGTCCACACGTTCCTTAAAAAGTTGTCTTATAGCTTATTGATGTCTTCTCTTCCGTGTGTGTACACATGTGTGTGTGTTCTTTTACCTCTTCTTAATTTTGTATAGTTTCTATTCATATCCATTGAAGTTAACTAATATTTTCTCCTGTAACTTCTCATTTGACATTGATCCTGTGTATTTTCCTTTTCAGACATTGTACTAGTAATTGTCATCTCATTTGAGTCTTCTGTATACCTTCCATGTCTCTTGAATTTTTGAATATATGGAATACAATTACAATAATGCTTTAATGTCATTATCTGCTAATCCTAAATCTGGGTCAGTTCTGGGTCAGTTTCAATCGATTGTTCTTTTCATTAATGCTCATGCTCTTTGGCTTCTTTGTATACCTGGTAATCTTTGTATGCCAGACATAGTCAATTGATTTTATAGAATACTGGATATTTTTGTATTCCTATAATCCTTGGCCATTGTTCTGATATGCAGGTAAGTTATATGGAAATAGTTTGATCCTCTCGGATCTTGCTTTTATGATGTGTTAGGTAGGTCTGGAACAAAACTGCTAAGTATATGGCTAATTAATCTCCACTACTGAGGCAAGACTCTCCTGAATCCCTACATAATGCCCCATGAATTCTGAGTTTTTCCAGTCTGGCTAGGAGAATAAGCACTATTCTGAGCCCTGTGTTAATTAAGTGCCAGACACTATTCCCTCCAATTTTGGATGATATTTTCTCTAGTGTTGGGTAGTTTCCTCAAACACATGTACTGACCAGACTCTGCTGAACATTCAAGGAAACCTTTTGAAGAGCTCTAGGCTTCTCTCTATCTGTACAGGTCTCTCTTTTCTGGTATTCCATCCTATGAACTTTATTAGCCTTGGACTCCCTAGACTCAGGTCTGTCTTCTCAACTCGGAAGCTTACCTTATACCAGTTTTCCCCGTAATGCAACCTGAAAACTCTGGTAGTAAGCTGAGGCTATCACAGGGCGCACTGCATTTGTTTCCCATCTCTTGAGATCACTTCCTTCATTGCTTGATGTCTGGAATCTTGAACTACTGTTTAATGTATTTTATCTATTTACTAGAGGCCCAGTGCATGAAAATTCGTGCACTCAGGGGGGGTCCCTCAGCCCGCCCTGCGTCCTCTCACAGTCCGGGAGCCCTCAGGGGATGTCCACCTGCCGGCTTAGGCCCGCTCCCTGGGGGATCGGGCCTAAGCTGGCAGTCAGACATTCCTCTGGCAGCCCAGGAGCCCTCAGGGGATATCCAACTGATGGCTTAGGCCCACTCCTGGTGGGGAGCGGGCCTAAGCCGCAGTTGGACATCCTTAACGCTGCTGAGGCAGCGGGAGAGGCTCTCACCACCGCTGCTGTACTCGCAGCCGTCAGCCCAGCTTATGGCTAAGTGGAGCTCCCCCTGTGGGAGTGCAATGACCACCAGGGGGCAGCTCCTGCATTGAACATCTGCCCCCTGGTGGTTAGTGTGCGTCATAGCAACCAGTCGTTCCCAGTCATTCCGCGTTAGGGTCAATTTGCATATTGCCCCTTTATTATATAGGGTTCTTGTGGGTTTTTTTTTCAGGGAGGAGAATAAATCTGGGCTCTGCTACTCCATTTTGGTGAGAAATGGAAGTCCTCATAGAACTCTTCCTGATACTCAAAATATCCTACTTTTGGCTAATGGAAGCCTGTTCAAGTCACCTCCTGAGTCTTTTCAACACAACACAATTTCAGTGGCCTTAGATTACTTCTTTGCTTTATGTTATGAAAAAAATGTTAAAGGTTCACCTTGAACATTTCCTACCTGTAATCAAGAATCAGCTATTTTTCTAAGGAACCTTGCTCCTATGAGAGAAAATTCTAATGACCACAATCTTAGGATGCTGAGGATGCTCGCTACTTCAAGGTATTTCACTATTTCTAGAGATGTATGTTTAAAAAATATATTATAAATACCTACTGATACTACCAATTCAAATTTATGTAACTTCTTTGATTTTCTATTTCCATATTCTCTTGATCTAAAAAATCCAGGTTCCTAAATTAACAAATACTTATTTGCTGTATCCATAACTATCAATTCTATGACTGTTAACTATGAATACTATAATTACTAAAAGCATTGAAGATTTGTTTATACTTTTTGTCTTTTATATCCCAATAGAGACAATTAATCACACTGCCATATTTTAAATGTATTAAAATAATTTTTCTCTGTATGATTTGCAACAAGCATGACTTACAGGGATATTTATTTACTTTTGCTTATTTTTAAAGATTTCTTTCCTCATTTTGATTTAATTTTATAATCATTTAAAAACATTTACATGACTGCAAAATCACTTAATCACTAAAAGTACATCTACTGGAACTGCAAAATTTATATCCACAGGCAGTGTCTTTATTTATTTATTTATTTATTTTTAAATATATTTTATTGATTTTTTACAGGGAGGCTGCACATCTCCTACTGGGGATGTGCCCGCAACCCAGGTACATGCCCTTGACCGGAATCGAACCTGGGACCTTTCAGTCCGCAGGCTGACGCTCTATCCACTGAGCCAAACCGGTTTCGGCATCACAGGCAGTGTCTTTAATATGGTATGGCAGGATGTTGTTAGTGATCTTTAATTACTATAGGTCATGAAGCATACAACTGCTGATAACAAGTGGAATTTTTTTTTTATATCCTCACCTGAGGATATGTTTACTGATTTGAGAGAGGAAGAGAGAGAGAGAGAAACACCAATGTGAGAGAAACATCGATCGGTTGCCTCTGATACATGCCCAGACTGGGAATTGAAGCCTACGTATATGGACTGACCAAGAACTGAATCTGCAACCTTTTTGGTGTACTCTAGGATGACACTCCAACCAACTGAGCCACCTAGCCAGGGCAAGAGGAATTTAAAAATAATAGCATTTACATCACAAGAAAAGAGATGAGAAATTCTCAACAAAGGGAAGTCATAGTAGTAATACTACAGCTATACAGCAAGCCTACAGGATAAACAATACTGACTGGAGCAAAAGGACAGAAATACTTAGATATTGTGATATAATTATACTAGGAGAATTGATATAAAGGAAAGAGTGGTATAAGAGCTTAAATCTTCACTTCATACAACAGATCAATAAATATTTTAAATTGATAAATAAACATATATAGTAACATACACATATTACCTAGAAATGTAACAGTATAAACCACATTGAACAGTTAAGAGTGGAAGAAATACTTCAAGTAGTCAACAAGAACAGAGGATTTGACTGACGCTAACTTATTCTCTTTACCCCTTTTGGGAAATATAGGATATCCCCCCAAAAATATACATACTTTGAATGATTACAAAGTCAGTATTTATTAACATACGATTCATTTTCAAAATTTAAAAGAATCTACAGAAATGAGTCATTTTTTGGTCAGTGCCTGTTTTAAAATTGATGACTGTTCTGATCCAGGCACTGCTGATAGCGTGAAGCAATGGAATCGCAAACATCAAGAATCATTTCCTTTGGTATTTGTATGCCGTCAACTCATCAACTGCTGCTGGTTTTGTAATGTAAACTTTATCTTTTATGTATCTCCGTAAAAAAAAAGTCTAGTGGATAATTTTTCTTTGTTCAAAGTTTAGTCTGGCTTCACCCATTATTTCGAATCAGTTAAACCTGAAAAGGGGTGAAAATTAAGTGAGTTATCTGCTGTTAAGGTGTATATAATTATAAGGGCAGTGCTTGTACTTCAACAGCATCTTTAAACTTCCAGGAGCATTTTAGAATGAATTTCCTTTGTTCCAAGCTTAATCTGGCTGAAAAGAAACATCAATTGAGCTATCAGCTATTAAAGTGTGTATACATGTTTTGGGGATACCCTATATTTTCAAAAATAAAATTAACTCAAAATTTAAAAATAAATAAATAATAATTACCTACACATGTTCCTGAATAATACAGAATCAATCCAGGGGTGAAAAAACATATTCCCTGAGGTTTTGCTTTAAAATATTACATAATAAAAAAATGTATAGGCAGATAAGACACAAAATAAGGCAAATTGTTGACAATTACTGAACCCAGAGAATGGGTTTATGAAGTTATTTGTCCTTTACTTCTGTACATATTTAAAAAGTTTCAAATAAAGTTTAAAATGAAAAGCAATGTTTTCTTGGCCACTTGAGAATTCATTAACAAATGCACATAAAATCTTAAGTTGCAACTTTAGAAAAATAAAATACACTATAAACAAATAGGTCAAAGTATTAAACAGTGGTTATAGTGAGGAAATGGGAACAGGAGAGATTTCTTCATTCTTGTATTTCACTTCTTCCCTCACCCCCAAAACATGTTGATTTTATAGTGTGTCTGTGGGATAGATACATACATACATACATACATAGATAGATAGATAGATAGATAGATAGATAAAAACATTGTTAAAATTAAAGGAAAGTGGGTTCAGTCTTAAAATGTTCTTTAAAAGGAATAAATAATATAGTAAAGGGCTTACCTGCTCTTCTCTTTTCTGTTTACGAAGCTGCAGTCCTTCTTCTTCCCTCCTCCTGCGCATCTCATCAGGATTCAGGGACTTATTTTTATAACTTTTCAGGCGAAAGTTCTCTTTTCCTGGGGTAGTCATGATTTCTACAAAAATGAGAGGAAAGGAATAGATGAGCTTAGCTTACTGTAAAGAGCTCTGCCCAGGTTCACCCCATAAGGATACCAGAAATATAACACCTTTATTAAAGTACTAGAGGCCTGGTGCACAACTGCCAGCTTAGGTCCACTCCCTGCCAACGCTGCAGCCGTGAGCCTGGCTTCTGGCTGAGCGATGCGCCCCTCCTGCGTTAAGCATCTGCCCCTGGTGGTCAGTGCATGTCATAGCAACCAGTCGTTCTGCCATTCAGTTGATTTGCATATTAGCCTTTTATTATACAGTGGGGACTTGACTTACGAGTTGAATTCGTTTCGTGATGGAGCTCGTAACTCAAATTACTCGTATGTCAAATCAATTTTCACCATTACAATGAATTGAATGCTGGACTGATGTTGTGGCGTTCACTGTGACGTTCGTTGCGCCAACTAGCGGTGGGGTATCTGAAGCTGGCTCATAACCCGAATTTTAGCTCGCAACTCAAAGCAAAAAATCGGCCAAGAGATGGCTCGTATCTCGAAAAACTCGTTAGTTGGGACACTCGTAAGTCAAGGCCCCACTGTATAGGACTAGAGGCCCAGTGCACAAAATTCATGCACAGGTGGGGGGGGGTGTCCCTTGGCCTGGCGGGTGATCAGGGCTGATCAGGGCCAAGTCAATTGGGGCTGGGCCAATTGGGGCCTGAAGGCTCCGTCAAGGTCGGGAGAGGAGGTGACAGTCACCAGGCCAGGTGCAGAAGGAACAGACACCGGACACCGACTTTGTAGGTACCCCTCCACCACGCAGTTCCCTGCCTCCCCCCTCCTCTATCCCTCCCTGCCATGCCACCAACGTGGCAGGCGTATGTATGGCAGACCAATTGGGGCCTGCCAGCCCGGGGGGACAGACAGGACACAAAAGGTTGGCTGCCAGCCCTGAGGAGGGAGCCAGCCCTTGACCCCCTGGGAAAGGGTCCACGTCTGCTGCAACACAACCCCGGTTCCCCGTCCCAGCCCAGGGCTTGCCGGCCAGGGGAGGGAACATGGAAGGTTGGCCAGCCAGGGAAGGTTGGCTGTGGGAGTGCACTGACCACCAGGGGGCAGCTCCTGCGTTGAATGTCTGTCCTTTGGTGGTCAGTGCGTGTCATAGCGTCTGGTTGTTCCAGTCATAATGGTCACTTAGGCTTTTATATATATATATATATATACATACACACAATTCAATGGATTTTAGCATATTCACTTCTATATGCAACTATTATACATTATACATATAGCTGTGTATGTATAGTTAACCTATACATATAAAGAGGTAATATGCTAATTGCCATTACGGTGTCCCTGTAATGACCAATTTGCATATTGATGAGCGCACAGCAGAGGGCAGGCAGCTAGAGCCAAGTTCCCAGGGGTCTGAGGAGAGTGCCTGACAGGAGCCCAGACTGCAAAGGAGGAAGAGGAAGCGGGCACAGGGAGGTCTTCCAATCCCCCTGCACAGACACCCTACCCCAGCCCCTGCACCCCTGGGGGACAGGGAGGCTGACCAGACGAGGAGAAGACCCAGCCTCAGGGGTAGCTGCAGCCACACCTCTGACTCCCGATCTCTTCCCCCGCCATCCCCACCAGGGGCGCCCACAACAATAGCACGCCAGCTACCACCCATCATCGCCCCCGAGGCACCGGGAGCCCGAGGCCCACCGCTGCTGGGCCCCCTCTGCTGGGACCAGGCACACCTCTCCTCCCTACAACTCCAGACCCGGGTGGAGGCAGGCCTGAGCAGCCCCACAGGGTCAAACCCTCCTCCCCCTCCGCCGCCCCCCAACAGCAGCAGCGCCATCTCTGAGTCTCCGCAGCGGAAGCACGGCTAAACCCACCCTCCTAGCCTGCCTGGCTCCGCCCTGGCCTGGCCCCCATCTGGCTCCAGGAGATTAGAGCCCTGCCCTGAGCAGGTACAGCTGCGAAACAGCCACATACAATTTAAAGAATTGTGCCAAGCAGGAAGGTTTGACAGTTACTTCCCCTTTGGCCTTACCGACCCCCTAGCGCCCCCCTAACTCCCTGCCCCCCACCATCACCTCCAGGGACGACCACTGCTACAGGGCTGCTGGCCAGAGCCTGCCCCTCTGAGGCCTGCAGAACCTTCTGCAAAGCTCCCATAGCTACAATCCCAGGAAACAATCATGCCCTCCTCCCCTAATCAGCACCTGCTACCCAGGAGGGTACCCATGGGCTTAAAAATAACTATCCCTTCCCATTTAGACATCACTTACTTGATGAAACATTTCTAGGTTTATTAGCTCAGAACCTCCTCATGACAACCCAGTGAGGTAGACGGAGAAGAGATTACAATTCCCATGGTATATGCATATGTATTCAGAAATGAAGCCCAGAGAGGAAAAGTGTCAAGCCCAGTGGTTCCCAAGGTGCAGCACACGCCACATTGGGGGGGGGGGGGGGGCCAA
>NW_005367587.1:7448114-7464453 GCF_000412655.1 Myotis brandtii
AGAATGAGTTAACAGTGAATTTTTTGCATTTCTTATGGTTCTAGGGGGCCTCATCTACAGCGTATCCTACATAATAAAAGGCTAATATGCAAATGACCAAATGGTGGAATGACCGGTCACTATGATGCGTGCTGACCACCAGGGGGCAGACACTTAACGTAGGACCTGCCCCCTGGTGGTCAGCGTGCTCCCACAGGAGGAGCACCACTCAGCCAGAAGCCGGGCTCGTGGCTGGCGAGCACAGCGGCAGTGGTGGGAGCCTTCTCCCGCCTCCGTGGCAATGCTAAGAATGTCCGACTGACAGCTTTGGCCCACTAAGCCGTCAGTCGGACATCCTCCCAGGGCTCCCGGATTGCTAGAGGGTGCAGGCCAGGCTGAGGGACCCCCCTATAAGTGCACAAGTTTCGTGCACCGGGCCTCTAGTCTTTAAATAATTTTCATCACCTAAAAAGAAACCTTGTACCATTAGCAATCATTTATCTTCTGGACATCTCATATGAATCATACGTGTGATCTTTTATGGCTGGCTTCTTTCACTGAGCATATTTTCAAGGTTTGTCCATATTGTAGCATATATTAGTATTTTATTTCTTTTTGTGCCTGTATTATATCACACTGTATGGATATACCCCATTATATTTATCTGGTTCTACTTTTTGACTATTATGAATATTTCTATAATTATTTGTTGACAAGTTTTGGCATAGGCATGTTTTCATCCCTCTTAGGTATATACCTAAGAATGGAATTGCTGGGTCATATAGTAACTCTGTTTAATCATTTGAGGAACTGCCTAACTAGTTTTCCAAAGTGGCTGCACCATTTTACATTGCCACCAGCAGTATATAATGGTTGACCATTTCTCCACATCCTCGCTAACACCTGCTATCAACTTTTTTTTCCTCTCAACTCCCAGTGGGCTATATGTCATTTCACATGTTTATTTTCCAATTGTATAACCTCCATTTTAAAATTCTTTGCCCATTTTAAAATTGGGTTGTCTTTTTATCAGAGTTGTAAGTTATTTATATATTCTAGATAGAAGTCCTTTATCAGATATTATGATTTTAAAATATTTTCTTCCATTCTATCAGTTGTCTTTTCACTTTCTTGATGGTGTGTCCTTTGAAGCACAAAAGTTCTTAATTTTGATAAAGTGTAAATTAATCTATTTTTTCTTTTGTTGGTCATACTTTTAGTATAATAATTAGGGATTCTTAACCCTAAGTTTCCTTCTAAGCGTTTTAGCTTACATTTAGGTCTGTCATCCATTTTGAGTTATTTTGTATATGGTATAAGGTAAGGACCCAACTTCATTCTTTTGTGTATGGCTACCCAGTTGTTCTAGCATCATTTGTTGAAAAGACTATTCTCTATTGAATAGTCTTGGAACACTTGTTGAAAATCAGTTGACCACAGATACATGGTTTTATTTCTCAATTCTTAATTCTATTTCATTGGCCTGCATGTGTATTCTTGTGCCAATATCAGTCTTGATTAACATTTTTGTAATGAATTTTTAAATCATGAAGTGTAAATTCTCTTATTTTATTCTTTTTAAGATTGTGTTGGCTTTTCTGGATAATTTACAATTCCACATGAATTTTCTAATCCATTTGTCGATTTCTACGAAGAAATCAGCTTAGGAATCTAATATGGACTGCACTGCATCTGTAAATCAATTTGGGGAGTATTGTCACTTCAACAATGTTAAATCTACCAATCCGCAAATATGGGATGTTTTCTATTAGATCATCTTTAACTTCTTTCAACAATGTTTTGTAGTTTTCAGAGTGTCTCACACTTCTCGTTAAATTTATTTCTAGGTATTTTAATCATTTTGATGCTATTGTAAATGGAACTGTTCTCTTAATTTTCACTTTTGAATTGTTCATAACTAGAAATACAATTGATTTTTGTATAGTATTAATTTTGTGTCCTGCAACCTTGTGCAACTTGCTAATTAGTTCTAATAATTTTTTAATGGATTCCTAAGGATTTTCCACATACAAGCTCATCTACCAGAGATAATTTTGCTTCTTTCCAATTTTTATGCCTTTTCTTTTTCTTCCATAATTACCAGGTTTAGAATTTCCAACACAATGTCAAATAGAAGTGGAGACAGCAGACAATCTTGTCTTAATCCTAATCCTGGGGGTATCAATGTCTTTGACCACTAAGTATGATGTTACCTTTGGATTTTTCATAGATGTCCTTTATTATGATGAGAAAGCTCCCTTCTATTCCTAGTTTTTGAGAGATTTTATCATTTCTGCATCTATTGCAATGATAATGTGGTTTTTTTATTTTACTGATATATTACATTAGTGATTTGTAAACTTTACACCAATCTTGCATTTCTAGGATAAATACCACGTGCTCATGATGTATAAATCTTTTCATATGCTGTTTAATTTAGTTTGCATTTTATGTTCCTATTCATAAGAGATATATTGGTTTGCAGGTTTTTTGTGTGACACCTTTGCTATTAGGATACTACTAGCATCATAAGTTGTGAAGTGTTCTCTCTCTCAATTTTTGTTAATAGTTTGTGAAGAAATAGTCTTCTTCTTAAAATGTTTGGTAGAATTCAGCAGTAAAATCATATGGACCTGGGCATCTCTTTACAGGTAATTTTATAATTCAATCTCTTTATCTGTTATAGGTCCATTCAAATTGTCTATTCTCCAAGTCAATTTCAGTACTTTTTGTCTTCCTAAAAAACTGTCTATTTTACCTAAGTTATGTAATTCATTGGTATACATTTATTCAAAGTATTCCTTTATAATCCTTTAAACTTTTGTAAGGTCAGTATTAATGTTTCCCCCTCTTTCGTTCCTGATTCTAATAATCTGAGTTGTCTTTCTTTTTTTCTGTCAATTTAGCTTTAAAGGTTTGCCAATTTTCTTTTCAAAGTACCAGTTTTTGGTTTCCTTAATTTTCTCTATTGCTTTTAATTGTCTCTAGTTCATTAATTTCTACTCCAATCTTTATTATATCCTTCCTTCTGCTAGATTTACTTTGCTCTACCTTTTCTAGTGACTTAAGGTGGAAGGTTAGGTTATTAATTCAAGATCTTTATTTTAATTTTTATTGATTTTAGAAAGAAGGGGAAAGGGAGAGAAGGAGAAAAAGAAACATTGATGTGAAAGAGAAACATAGATCAGTTGCCTCCCTTACACGCCCCCCTGACCAGGGATGGAACCACAACCTGGGTATATGCCCTGACCGGGTATCGAACCCACCACCTCTTGATATATGGATGATGCTCCAATCAAGCCACAATAGCCAGAAAGTTTCTTCTTTCTTAATACAGGCATTTATTGCTAGAAGTCTCTCTCTAAGCACTGCGTTAGCTGTATCCCATAATTTTTTTACGTGGTAACTTCATATTCATTTATCTCAAAGTATTTTCTGGTTTTCCCTTTTTATTTCTTTGACCCACTGTTCATTCAGAAGTATGTTCTTTAATTTTCACATACTTGTGATTTCCCCAAATCTCTTTCTTGTTGATTTCTAATTTCTTTACATTGTAATCAGAGGGCATCCTTTGTATTATTTTAATCTTTTAAAATGTATTAGGGTTTGTTTTGCAGCCTAGCATACGGTCTATTGTGGAAAATGTCGCATGTGCTCTTAATATACAGGGTAGGCAAAAGTAGGTTTATAGTTGTGAGTACAGGAAACTGAGTTTATTCTTGTATTATTTATTAATGATTGCATTCTTTATTTGTATTACAACTGTAAACCTATTTTTGCACACCACTGTATATTCTGCTGTTGCTGTATATATAGATGTCTGCTGGGTCTAGTTGGTTTATACTGTTTTTCCTTAGTTGTTTTGACCATTTTTTGAAAGTGGAGCACTGAAGTCTCACAACCATTGTTATTGTTTTTTTCTCCAACCATTATTGTTGAATTGTCTATTTCTCCTTCTTCAGTTGCCAGTTTTTGCTTCATGTATTTTGTGCTGTTATTAAGTACATATCTGTTTTATTCTTCTAGTGGGTTGACCCTTTCATGTTTACAAAATGTCCCTCTTGTCCTAACCGGTTTGGTTCAGTGGGATAGAGCGTCGGCCTGTGGACTGAAGTGTCCCAGGTTCGATTCCGGTCAAGGGCATGTACCTTGGTTGCAGACACATCCCCAGTAGGGGGTGTGCAGGAGGCAGCTGATGGATGTTTCTCTCTCATCAATATTTCTAACTCTCTATCCCTCTCCCTTCCTCTCTGTAAAAAATCAATAAAATATATTTTTTAAAAAATAAAATGTCCCTCTTTATTTCTAGTAACATTTTTGTTTTAGTTATTTTTTTCGATATTAGTATAGCCATTCCAACTTTCTTGTGTTTGTTTGCATGATATATAGTGTTTGATCCTTACACTTTAAATCTATTTTTTTTCTTGCAGCTGTCTTGTAATTCCTTCCCACAGATCTAACACACAGTTCTGTGAATAAAGGAAACAACATATTTATCCTATGAGGCGTTTCCAACGATGTAAGTCTACAGAAAAAGACCCATCAGGATAGACCTCAATTTAAATCTATTTTTATCTTTAAACTTAAAATGTCTTTCTTACAGAAAGCATTTGTTGTACCAAATTTTCAACATCTGCCTTTTTTTATTGGACTGTCTAATCAACCCATATTTGTTATTATTGACAGGTGGGTTTGACAGATTTTTCGTTTTTCATTTTGATGTGTTTCTTCTTTTTCATTCCTTTAGTACCCTTTCACTGCTTTATTTTTAATTTAGTGAATATTTTCAAATGAAGCACTTAAATTTCTTTAGTGACTTTTCCACTATATTTTTTGTTTTTTCCCCTAGTGGTTGCTCTGGGGCAGCGATTTTCAACCAGTGTGCCACAAGAATTTTTAAAACATGCAATACCCTGACTGTTTAGTCAGGGACACTGACCTCTTTTCCCTTAGACTGTCAAAAAATGATAATAGCCAATACAACAATAGCTGTCCAGTGTGAATGAATCAAAATTATACCTATTTTTTGTAGGTTGGTAAAAAATATATTTTTTGGTGTGCCACAGAATTTTAGTAATTGGTTTTATGTATGCCATGAGATGAAAAAGTTTGAAAAAAAATCACTGCTCTAGGGCTTACCATATACTCTAACTTACCAGAATCAGCTTCAGATTTATACTACCTAAATGCTGGTGAGATATAGAAATATTATGCTATATAACTGTATCCCCTTTTGGTACTGCTATGGTACATATTACACTTGTTACAAACCCAACAACACAGTTTTATAATTACTGCTTTATCATCTATATTCATGTCCTTAGCTTAACATAGCTCTACTCATTCACCTCCTCTGTGCTAATATTGGCAGCTACATTATATTGCTATATATTATAGGCCCAAGAATATATTATTACTTTACAAAATTGTTTTAAATGTTTTAAGAAAAAATAGTAAAAATATGTGGTTACCCTCTCTTTTAAAATTGCATATAGTAATTACCTTTACTAATGCTTCTTGTTCATGTGAATTCGAATTACCATCTAGGGTCATTTGCTTTCTGCCTAAAGAGCTTCCTTAATCATTCTTGCAAGGCCGTTCTGTTGGTAACATTGCTTTTTTAATCTGGGAAAGTCTTTACTTCACCTTCATTTTAAAAAGGTAGTTTTGATGATATATAAAATTTTTGGTTGACAGCATTTGTCTTTGAGTACTTCAAATACAGTTATGTACAACATAATGACATTTCGGTCAACAAAAGACTACATATATAACAAGTTGTCCCATAAGATTATAATGGAGCTGAAAAATTCCTATCACCTAGTAACATCATAGCTGTTGTGACATCATAGAGGAACACATTATTCACGTGTTTGTGGCAATGCTGGTGTAAACAAACCCACTGGTCTGCCAGTTACATAAAAGTACATACAATTAAGTATAATACATAATGCTTGATAATAATAAATGACTATTACTGGTTTATGCATTTGCCATACTATATACTTTTTATATTAGTGTACACTTTCTACTTATAAGAAAAAGTTTGCTGTAAAACAGTATCTATTACATTGGCAGTGGCTTCATCTCGTGCTTAGCACATCTCGGTTACATCACTTTCTCTAGTGATCTAATTTTGTGTTTTTTGTATATGCTATACAGGCTTATAGCCTTTTAGCAATAGGCTATACCACATAGCCTACGTGTGTAGTAAGCTGTCCCATGTAGGTTCGTGTAAGTACACTCTATGTTTCACACAACAAAATCTCCGAATGATGCATTTCTCAGAACTTATCCATTAAGTAGCACATGACTGTATTATTCCAGTCTTCCCTGGCTTCCATTGTTTCCACTAAGAAATCGGCTGTTATTCTTACCAAGGTTTCCTTGTAAGTAACTAGTTGTTTTTCTCTTGTTGCTTTGAAGATTTTTTCCCCTTTTCTTTGACTTTTCAACAATTTTACACTGATGTGTCTGTCCATTTGTGGACTTTCTTGCATTAATCCTACTTGAAATTCATTGGATTCCCTTAAAGTCCAGGTCAGTGTTTTTCAATAAATTTGAGTTTTTAGCCATTATGTATTTGTATGCTTTTCTGCTCCTTTTTCTCTTTCCTCTTCTTCTGGTACTTTCATTATGTGTACTGTAGTGTACTTAATGGTGACACTCATTTCTCTGAAGCTCTTTTCAATTTTCTTCATTTTTTCCTCTCTCCCTTTTATGAATCTCTATCAATGTATTGGCAAGTTCATGAATTCTTTCTTCTACCAGTTCAAATCTACTATTCAGCCCCTTTAACTTTTCATTAGTTATGTTACTTTTCAACTGCAGAATTTCCATTTGATTCTTTGGAATTTCTATGTCTTTACTGATAATCTATTTTATGTGTGTTGCCATCATACCTTTATTTATTTAATCAAGGTTTTCTTTGATCCTTTGAACATATTTATAATGGCTACTTCAAATGTCTATTTTTGTTCAATCCAACATCTGATCACTCTCACAGGCAATTTCTGTTGTCTGTTTTTTTTTCAGTGTATTAACTATACTTTCCTGGTTATTTTGGTCTGTTTACTTGTTTGTTTTGCACTGTCATAACTTTTTATTGGAAACTCAGTATGTTATATAATGTTTTGTGGCAACTCTGGTTACTGGTGCCACAGACACAGGTTTCTTTGCTTATTTGCTTATTTGTTTAGTAATTTGCTGGATTATTTTAAAGAAGTCTATTTTCTCACCCCCACACCTAACACTGCAGTGTTAAGCCTCTGATGCTGATCCTTAGGAAGGATAGCCTAAATATGCCCATAATCACCTTGGCAAAACAATAGTTTGGTAGAGCTCTTTCCCTGATAACTCACAGCTGTTAACCTCCGCTAATCATTACCAGTTGATTGCTCTACTATTTTCAACAATGGTCTCAGGCATAAATTGCTCTACAAAGAAATCCAATCAAATTTATGCTCCTTTAAGGGAACAGTTTCAGGGGTCAGTTTTTGAAGTTTGCTTTGACCCCTGGAAGACTCCCTCCAGCTATCTATCCTAGTTCTCTCCAGCAAATTAGCTAGCCTGCAATTTAGCCTGTATCTTCTTGAGTCTACAAATCTCCTAAATGCCCCTGCCTTTACCACAAACCCCACTGTTTTTGAAAGTGCCCTTAAGTTTGAATGTCTCCAGCTCTATTGAAAATGAAGTCAGTTCATTGAGGAGATTAGAGTTATCTGTTTTAGGACCTGCTTCTTCCCTTCCCCAGAGCCCCAAGTAAAACCTCTGATCAGGGCTCTCAAGCTGTGGGTGTGGACAACAGTATACACTTCTCTAAGTGACACCCCTTTTAGGACCTGCATATTTAGCGGGATATAGCTTGTCTCTCCTGACATGGAACCACCACCTTTTTTTACAACAGGAAAAAGGTAATCTATTCCATAATACTCTCAGTGGCTCTGTGCTCAAGGTAAAACCTCTCTTCCACAAATGGGATCTGGACAGAAGGCCCTCTCTGCCTCATTCACCCAGGACTTAGCCTCAGCAGCAGGCAGCTGGAGCAGGATGAGAAATCCTGATGTCCTGCTCTTCCCAGTAAGAACACCTTCCCTCCAACTGGAAGCTCTTCAATTACTGTATGCCCTAGGATCATTTCCGGAGGCTTTAAATAATTGTGTTTTAGTTATTTCCCCCAGTTTTCCTATGGAGCTGATCTGCAGTGCTCCTTATGCTGTCAGGCTAGAAGTCACAAGAAGAGTTATTAAGATGATTTTCATGCAAGCCTGGGTTGAGAATAACTGATTTACAATGTGCTGTGTTACATCATCTAATTTACCTGAATCTCTTAATAAACCTATAAGGCAAGAATTACTATTCTTATCCTTTATAGTTAAGGTTTCAGGAGGCTTACAGAGATTGTGACTAGGCTAGGATTACACACTTAACAGAAGATAAAGCAAGGATATTATTTTAGGTCTCCTAATTATAAACCCGGTGGCTCTACTGTTATGAACTTGTGTCCTCCCCTCCAATTCACATATTGAAATCCTAACTCCCAATGTGACTATATTAGCTATAGGGCCTTAAAGGAGGTAACTAAGGTTAAATGAGGTCTCGAGGGTAAGGCCCTAATCCAATAGGACTGGTGTCCTTGTAAGAAGAGGAAGAGACATTGAACTTTCTCTCCTTTTCTCTTAGCATGTGCTGAGAGAAAATACCATATGAGGGCCTAGGGAGAAGGTGGTTACCCACAAGTCAGGGAAAGAGGCCTTACCAAAACCAACCCTGTTGGCACCTTGATTTTGGACTTCTAGCATCCAGAACTGAGAGAAAATGAATTTTTTGTTGTTTAAGCCACAAAGACTGTGGAACTTTTTTATGGCATCCTAAGCCCACTAACACATTTACCCAGAAGTATTTTGTCAGATTGGATTTCATTAGTGCCAGCAATGTAGGAGATCTCCAGTTATGTCACAGTATTGTTTTGAGATACCTCTTTTTCAAAAATAAAAAAATGTATATCTAAGTACCACCTCTCCATAAATTTTTAAAACCTGAAATGTGTGTAGAATTATATCAAATGCCTTTTTGCCAGTTACTAAAATGGTCACTGTTTATTTCCTTTGACCTATAAATATAACGAGCTAGTAAGAGATTTCTTAATATTGAATGACTCTTGATTCTTGTAATTAACACACTTGGTCATGGTATATCATGCTTCTAAATTGTCTGTTAATGTTTTCTTAAAACATTCCTACACCAGTATCCATAAATGAGATTGACTGATTATTTCTATAATTCCCTTCTTTCCTCCCCCCCTCTCTGGGGGGACACATATTCTATTTGCCACATTGAGAGCTTTTCAAAAAAATATGTGTATGATTCCAATTATATGACACTATGGAAGAGGCAAAACTATGGAGACAGTTAAAAGATCAGTTCTTTGCCATAGGTTTGAGGGGTGGGAGGAATAAATAGCAAAGCACAGAGGATTTTTATGGCAGTGAAACTACTCTGTATGATATTACAATGACTGATATATGTCACTATACATTTGTCAAAACCCTTAGAATATATAACACCAAGAATAAGCCCTAATGTAAACTATGAACTTTGGGTAAGAATACTGTGTCAATGTTGATTCAATTATAACAAATGTACACTCTGATACAAATGGTGGTGGTGGGAGAAATTGTGCTAGGGGTACGGGATAGATGAGAACTCTGAATGTTCCATTCAATTTTACTGTGAACCTAAAACTCTTCTGAAAAATAAAATCTATATTTAAAATATAAGAATGAGCTCTAAGAAATTTAATATATAGATAGAAATTAAATTTTCAATAGAAGGGTTGGAAGATAGTGAAGAAATCCCTCAGGAAACAGAACAAAAAAACTAAGAGATAGTAAATAAGAAGAAAAAGGAGAGAAAATTATAAGAACAACCTAAGAATCCCAATACCCAAACATACAAATTCCAATGGAGAAAACAAAATATCGACAAGGAAGAGGTTATCAAAAAAGCAATCCATCAAATTTAGAATAGTCATTCAATAAAAGACATGGAAAAAATTAACAGAAAGATGACAGGCTTAGAGAAAATATTTTCCAAGCCTCAAATCAACAGTCCATTCCAATTTAACCTGCACAAGGAACTTCTTTCTACCAATAAAAAACAAAGAAAGGAAATCCAAAGAAATATAGACACTTGTCAAAAAGGAAGACCTGAATGGATCAAAAAGACACTCAAACTCATTAGCAGTCAGACAATGTAAATTGAAACAATGAGATACCACTTTGTTTACTTGTTTGTTTTGCATTGTCAAAAATTAGAAAGTTATGCCCTAACCGGTTTGGCTCAGTGGATAGAGCATCGGCCTGCGGACTCAAAGGTCCCGGGTTCGATTCCGGCCAAGGGCATGTGCCTTGGTTGCGGGCACATCCCCAGTGGGGGGGGTTCGGGAGGCAGCTGGTCGATGTTTCTCTCTCATCGATGTTTCTGGCTCTCTGTCCCTCTCCCTTCCTCTCTGTGAAAAATCAATAAAATATATTTTTTTAAAAAAATTAGAAAGTTGGATAAAACCAAATACTGGCAAAGTTGTGAGCAAACAAGAACCTTCCTTCACTGCTAGTAGACACATAAACTAGTTCTATTCTACGATCCAGGAATCCTACTCTTGGGTATAGTATAATCCCAAAGAACTTCTCACACAAGTCCATAGGAATGACAAGTAAGAGTATATTTACCAGAGTATTTCTGATGCCAGAAAGGCAACTCAGGTTTCAATCAATCAATAAGGAATAAAAAACTAAAATGTGGTAGATGTATACTATGGAATTCTACATTATACACAACTATATGTACATAAAACAAAACAGAAGTCTGCAAAGCAATGCTGTTAAAAAAGAAACAGCAAAAGTTATATAACACAATACAATTAACCTTTGAACAACACAGGTACGAAATGCATGGGTCCACTTATATGAATATTTTCCCTCCCAAAATACCAGTACTGTTTTTGATCTGTGGTTGGGAGTTTGAAGATGCAGAGGGACAACTGTATGCACTGATCTATGACACTTTATACAGGGGACTTGAGCATCGGTGGATTCTGCTATCCACAGGGAAAGGGAGCGGTCCTAGAATCAATCTCCCAAGGATACTAAGGGATAACTAAGTCTTGGGGATACAAAGTTATACTTGGACTTTGTACTGCATGGTCTTGGTACTCCAACCCAAGCTGCTCAAGGGTCAACCCATACAGTCATGTACCACCTAACAACGGGGACACATTCTGAGAAATGTGATGTTAAATGATTCATCTTGTGGGAACATCATGGAGTGCACTTATACAAACCTACAAGGTATAGCCTACTACTGTAATTGCATATGCTATACTTCTTTATGACTGGCAGTGTAGTAGGTTTGTTTACACTAGCATTACCACAAACACATTGGCTAAGATGTCATGGTGTCACTAGTGGACAAGAATTTTTCAGCTCCATTATTTTATGGGACCACTGTAGTATATGTGGTCTGTCGTTAACTGAAATGTCATTAAGTGGCATATGACTGTACATAAACTAAATACACACACACACACACACACACACACACCCTCTAGATATTTTACAATAATTCATATATAGTCCAGGAATTATCAACCACAATGGAGTGCGTGCTTGCTGAAAAGGGTAATGGAAGTAGGACTCAAAAATGAAAAAGAAAAATTTAAAGGAGCATGTATGGCCTGTTGATAGATGTCAAAAACTGAGAAGAATAATTAATGGTAAAACTTACTTTGCCAAAAGTCAACTAATAATAAAAATTTCTCAGAACAGACATGAATTCTCAACTTGTAAGGCTCCATGGAATGCCCTTAAATGAAAAAAGGACCACATCTAGACATATCATTATGGAATTCAGGGGTTAAAAATAACATCCTAGCCGTAACCGGTTTGGCTCAGTGGATAGAACATCGACCTGCGGACTGAAAGGTCCCAGGTTCGATTCCGGTCAAGGGCATGTACCTTGGTTGCGGGCACATCCCCAGTAGGAGGTGTGCAGGAGGCAGCTGATCAATGTTTCTCTCTCATCTATGTTTCTAATATCTCTCTCCCTTCCTCTCTGTAAAAAATGAATAAAATATATTTTTAAAAAAACATAAAAAAAATAACATCCTAAAAGCTTCTAGAGCAGTGGTTTTCAACTTGTGGGTTGCAACCCCTTTGGGAGTCGAACGACCCTTTCACAGGGTCGCCTAAGACCATCGGAAAACACATATATAATTACATATTGTTTTTGTGATTAATCACTATGCTTTAATTATGTTCAATTTGTAACAATGAAAATACATCCTGCATATCAGATATTTACATTACGATTCATAACAGTAGCAAAATTAGTTATGAAGTAGCAACGAAAAGAATTTTATGGTTGGTGTTCACCACAACATGAGGAACTGTATTAAAGGGTCACGGCATTAGGAAGGTTGAGAACCACTGTTCTAGAGACTGGAGAAATGTCATATAAAAAAGAAGAATCAGCATAGCTTTGGACTTCAACTGCAACACTAGAATGTATAAAACAATAGAGTTCTGACTTCCAAAATTTCTAAGCCTAAAATTTTATACCCAGATTACTGACAAAATGTTATGGTAGGATAATGATTTTTTTTCAATCATGCAAGCTCTCAGAAAGTTTTTACTTTTCTTCCCAGATATTCTTTCTCAGGAAGCTAAAAATATATAGGAATAAAGAAGAGGGTCAAAGAGAATTTTAAGAATGCCATAAAGATAAATTCCAGGATAACAACTATGAAGTAGGCTAGAAAGTAACCAACCAGACTGCATTTAAAGGATAGAGGATTACAGGACAACTGTCTCAGGAAATGAAGGGGTGGATAATAACTCCTGGAAAAACAAAAATTGATTAAATGAATAAATGACATAAATACACTACATGATTCAGCTGTGAATATTGAAATTTGTAATACTATAAATACACTGACCATTTACTTAATAAATATCTGTGATAATTACATTGGGAAGATGGGAGAGGCAGTGTGGAAATGTGGAGAAAATTTAATAAATAATGTCCAAAACTTCTATATCAAGAAATAGCAATAGAACCAAGTTATTTATAAATATGAAACAGCTAAAAGAAAGAAAATGTTAGCCTTTAATGTGTAGAAGCTGGGGAAGGGAACAGTTGTTTTCAGATATTACTCTAAGTTAATAACAATAAAGCAGGGAACAGGAACAGCTTTCACCTTTTAATAAATTAAATCTTCACAACATTATTTCAAGATGCTAAACAAACTATGTCTAATTTGTTCTGCTGGAGACACTGAACTGCAAACCAAAACAAAATCAAGCTTTAATGACTGGTGTGAACATAGTCCAAATAACCCTGCATTTGAATCCAAGCTCCACCACTTACTCTGTGAAGTAGGACAAGTTACCTAATCACCCTATACAGATAACCACCTCTTCAAAGTGGTTTTGCAAGGATAATTAAGTGAAAGCACCTGGTGTAGTGCTTGACCCATCAAAAGATGTTAAAACTTTCTGCTTGTCTCTCTGTTCCCCAGCTACATGTAAACCCACATTTTGACCCCAAGCTGCTTTGCGGGTCACAGAGTACAGAGACTCCTGGACAACTCAGCACATATCCCTCCCCACACTGGAAAATCAATGATGATGAGTAAGCAGACTTACTTTGTATATGAAGGGCAGCATTCTTCTTGTTATGTTGGGGAGATTATCCCCATTACCCACGTTCTGCATTATTGCCTGCTTTCAAGAACTGTCCCAATTCTACTACACTAGGTCAGAACCATTTTATCACTTAGATCTGTTTTGTTGAGTTGGAAAATCTTTAAACAAAACACAAAACAAAACAAAATACTGTACTGTTTCATCAGTTTTCATCCCTGCTCTTTTCCTGCAGGGCCTCAAAATTTTCTAGTGTAGGCCCTTTCTGACCCCTTTGGCCTGGGGCTACCTCCTGCTTACAGGAGCAAGAATAGAGTGAAATCAACCCCAATCAGCTAATTAAATTGTTAACCATTTCCAATGTTTCCTCCCATAATTATGGCTGAATTCATAATAACTGGCAAAGTACAGAGTTCTTAAAACGAAGAAAGTAATAGAGAATTATCTTTATCACTGGGTTCAATCATCTTTATTTGCATGGCCAAAGTCTTGATTTTCTACAAAATATTCATACATACTTCTAAAATAAATCTGACATTTGTAAAAACACAAACATCAGAAAGTATCAAGATTTTATCATTAATTCAAAAACACTATGCTAAAACATTGTAAATTAAGATATAATCTCTACTTTCAAATGAAAGGGAAAAGATAAAAAACAAAATTGAGAGCAATTCCAGACTATCTGGAATAATTTATAACATAGTTGAAACTAAGGAAAATTAGTCCTATTCTAAGCCTCCTGACAGCCAAAGTGCAAAGTGAAACAGGATGGCTTACAAAACACAAATGATCCAATAAAAGCAGTTCTTTAAAAAAAAGGGGGGGGGGCGGGGGTGTGGGGGAGATGGAGGGAGGCAAAAATAGAAAAAAGACCTATCACTGGGTGTTTTGTTTTTTTTAATTACCTCTAAGGTCGCTACTTTATAAAAATTGGTAAATAAATTAGAAATAATGTCTTGGATAGCAATGAAGATTTTCTTTCATGTTGCTTTCTCTTATGTACCAATTCTGGATAAAAGTCTTGGTGCATAATATTAAATAGTTCTGTGAAGAAACTTATCGAAAGACCTAAAATAACATAATGCAAGTGTATTGACTTCAGGTGAAGTATTTATTTCTATCATTTAGTTTATTCTAAGTTTTTATAAACATGTGTTTTGTTTCCCTACTAGACTATAAACTCAAGGATTATATTGTTTAATTCTATTTGAACTTCCTTTGCTATTTGTAGAATACTTTACAGTTTCTGCTCAATTACGACAGATAAAATGTCACGTAGTATTTATGTTCAATATTTGTTACTCTTCCCCGATACACTATCAATTCCATGAGGACAGAAACAGTGTCCTGATCATGTCTATATCCCCAGCCTCGGGGAACATGATCACTCCGTAAGTATTCACTGAATGAATGGATTAAAGAAAACACAACCAATAAGTATGAAAAAAGAAAGAAAGAAAGAATTCATAAAATGGCAGTAACTTTGGATTCTAAGGCTGGGACCAACAGGAGCTGGATGACCTTACCTAAGTTACTTAACTTCTCTGACCTTCAAAACTTTCACCTGTAGAATAGGAAAAATCACTATCTACTTCAGTTACTGTAAGCGTTAAGTGTTTTAATATACATAAAGTATTTAGCACAATACCTTAAAAGGACCTCCATAAACATTAATTCATTTACTTTCACTCACATCCTCAATCTTAAATAGGTATCCTTCCACTGTAATAAAAGGTTAATATGCAAACTGACCAAACAGTGGAACAACCAGTTGCTATAAAGCGTACTGACCACCAGGAGGCAGACGCTCCATGAAGGAGCTGCCCCTGGTGGTCAGTACAGCCCTGGTGAGCACAGCAGCAGTCTCCAGGGCAGCACTAAGGATGTCCACCTGCCTTCAGCCGGATATCCCCTGAGGGCTCCCGGAAGGAAGCAGGCTAGGCTAAGTGCATGAATTTCATGCACCGGGCCTCTAGTTACACATAACACAGTCCCTTCCAAGAGTAATTATTACAGTGAAAACACAACCATTCTCACTGTCCTTGGAAAAGTTAAAATTTCATCTCTTCAACTTTTAAAATGGAAGGGGGATAACTTGTGAATTATTTTAAAAAATACCATAAATGCAAGAACAAGTTACGGAAAGAATGTCGAGAATGAGACTTGAAGCAACAAGACGGAGGGGGTAAAAAATAATCACTCATCTGCTAAGAAATAGGGATTTTGAAGAAACTGTTTACTGAAGAAATAAAGGACTGAAAGGGTTAGTAATATTATATAATGGTATGTTTTAGAAAAATACCTCAAAATGGTTTATGCCGAACTTAAACCTTAAAAATCAATTACTGTGAAATCTCCCACTTAGCAGTGGAACATGAAATAGTTCCATTCAAACCTACAACGTTCCTTCAGGACGACTCCCCTGACGCCAGTCCCCCTTCAGGTTCCTCCTCCCATTTCGAGCTTAATACTCGGCTGTTCCCCTCGAACCGCCACTCGCACACACGCCGTGTGCAGGCGGAGCTCCGTCATTCCTATAATTACCACACCCCTGTCGGCCGCTGCAGGCCCATGTTGTTATGACATCGGTAAACTGCGGCCGCCCGTCTCCACCCCCGGCCTCCACCCCCGGCACCTCCCCCCCGGCTGCCGGCTCC
>NW_005367587.1:7465071-7474695 GCF_000412655.1 Myotis brandtii
CTCGCGCCTGCGCACGCCCCTCCGCTGCCCTGCCTCAAAGGCTGCCGGGAGTTGTAGTCTTCCAACGGCCTTTCGCTGGAAGCCCTTGCTGTTAGTCCCAACCAGCGCAAGAGTCCCGAGGTTGGGAGGTGTCGCTGAGAAAGTGCGCAACAATGGCAAAAGTCGAAGAGTCGTGGTGGAGTGACGATGAAAGGATACTTCTTAGGTTGAACTGAAAGGTTAAATTTACAAACCTGTCTTCCAAACTTTTCCAGGAGGATCGATCCTCGCTCACCTCTGTCGGTTTCTAGTCTCTAACACCTTTGGTACCAAATACACGTTTACCGAGTGAAGGGTGGGGTGAATGAAGGCTGAAGGAGTAGAACAAAAGTGTTAAAAGTCAGTGCCTCAGGTCTAAGGCATTCACGTGCAGCACCCTTGAGAAAGATTTTGGTTATCCCTTTTTTAAAATTCTCCCCTGTCCCCTTTGCCTGGTTAGGTATGAGGAGTATCAAAAATAACTCGATGAAACACAAATACTTGCTTTACTCTCAATCAGTGCCTGCAAAAGAAAATTTGGGGCGAATAACTGTTACTATTAAATTTGATGGTATTTTAAAAAATGTTTTTATTGATTTGAGAGAGAGACGCTGCCTCCTGCACGCCCCCTACTGGGGATGGAGCCCGCAGCCCAGGCGTGTGCCCTGAATCAAACCTTGACCTCTTGGTTCCTAGGTAGAAACTCAACCGCTGAGCCACATCCGCCCAGCAAATTTGTGTGTGTGTGTGTGTGTGTGTGTGTGTGTGTGTGTGCGCGCGCGCGTTTTGAGCAGTGGCTTCAAAAAAAGAAAGACTAAACCAGACAAGCAGAGGTCAAAGAATAGAAAGTCTCACGTGGGGCATGATTTATCATACCAACTTATTTATTTTACTTTGAAAATTCTTTTGATTTTTCCCATCACCTTTTATACCCTCTATGCCCTCTATCATCTTCACCCATCCCCTTTGACCCCCACAATCATCACACTATTGTCCATGTCCATGAGTTTTCTCTCTCTCTCTCTCTCTCTCTCTCTCTCTCTCTCTCTCTCTCTCGATTTAAAACACCCACTAAGAAGCAAGGTGAAAGAGATGGGGTAGCTTAATACATTTATAAGTGTGGGAAAGAGGGTCACACTACCAGAATATTAGGCTATACAATATTCATTTGTCCTGGATCTTTCTCTGCAGCATCAGTAGTCCCCAGTGATGATGTGTTTTCTAGGACCAGAGCTGAGTTTGAGTTAGAGGGCTAGGGAAAGGGAAGGTATTCTGAGAGACTTAGGGGCAAGTATGCCTGACCACAGGAAAGCTGAGGACTGATCACTTTTTTCCAATCAGGAGCTAAGATTATTCAGAGGTGGACTTTAGTCTTTGTGAAAACTAGTTCATTTCAGGTCACTGTTAATCCTAGTTGGGGTATCCTTTGAGGATCCCAACTGTAAAAATAATATCAGAGTCACTTTAAAATGGAGCCAGAGCTGTCATCCCAGAGGAACTGCCTTGCATATCTATCTTATGCCTCAAATGTTAAAGCAGAGCAAAATAACCTTGGGATTGGGCCTAATGCAACATTCTGTCCCAAAGAACTGGTTGCAAAGATAACAAGAAAGCAGGTAGTATTTCTACCAGACTCATGAAAACCGGACTGAAAATTTAAAAAACTGTTTGGAATTAGCATCACTGTTTTGTTATCTGCACCAATAGAAATTACTTCCTTTTATTAATGTAATTGTTCCCCTTGCTTTCTCATAAATATCCCTTGCCTTTGTCTCTACTTGGACCACTATTTGGGTTTCTTTCTAAATCAGTGTTTCCTGAATAGCTATTCTTTGTTGCCTCTCACTTTGAAAGGCCTTTTATTTTTAAGTTAACACAACCAAAAGTCTGGTGCATTTACTAGGGCTTCTCTTCCTCAGCCAGGCCTCTTAAGCTCAATGAGACAGCCAAAAGCTTTATTCAGCCACTGCTTTCAGAATTAGCAATCACCTCAGGTGGAAAAAGTGGTGGCAAATATCTAGATCATCTCTCATGGCTCCCTTTTCTTCCAGATCTTGGACCCACAAATTCTCACTGCCATGGTAACAATTCAGTGCCATAATGATTTTTATTTTGTCCAGTTCTTCTCAGTGGTGGGAGGATTTATTCAAGACAACAGCAGCAGGCCATTGCTGAAAGAGAATTCTGATAATACAGGGTGTCCCCAAAAATGTATACACACTTAAACAGCTGATAGCTCAATTTTGAAAATGAAATGTATTTTAATAAACACTGCCTTTATAATTATTCAAACTGTGTATACATTTTTTGGACACACTATTTATGTTGCTTTTATAAAAATACCATACATGGTGTTTTATTAGCTAGTGTCTTTCTGACAATATCTTTTTGTATTTTGAGAAATTTAAGAACTACCAAACAATAGTTTTGCTATTACAAACAATGCTGCTATGAACACTCTTGTACATATCTTTGTGTATACAGGGAAACTGCTAGATACTAGGACATTGCATCTTTAACTTTATTTGAGATGGTAGGCAGAATTTAAAATGGCCTCACGGTCTTTGCCCCTCTAGTGTTGCTGTATATAATCCCTACCCCTGTAGTGCAGGTGGTACCTTTGACTTTAGCTAATAGAATGGGCAACAATGATGTAATGTCACTCCCATGATCCCATTTCATATGTAAGTATCTTAGCAACCTGGCACTGGCCCTGAAGAAGTGAGCTGTCATGTTGTGAGCTGCCTACAGAGAGGGTCACATGGCAAAAAACTGTGGATGCCCTCTAGGACCTGTGTATAGCCTCTAGGTGATAGTCAGTAAGAAGCTAGGGCCCTCAGTCCCACAGCCACAAGGATATGAGTTCTGCCAACAACCTGAGAGAACTTGGAAGTGCCGGGAGCCGGTCCATCCTTGCTGCTTGACACAGTCGCTGCAGAGAAGAAACGTCTGCACAGCATATGTTTCAAGGGACCTGGCGTATATGGCATACTGTTCTTAATATGTTTGCTCCCCTTCTTGGCGCTATGTGTTTTAACCAAGGTCACCTCTCCGAGAAAGGTTGTTTCCCCAGGTAGGAATTTTTCCCTGAAGTCAAGGAGGGAATAAAACCCCTTAACTAAGTGCCAGGTGGGTAGTTAATCACTTTAACTAAGAATAAGCTACATAATCTTTACTACCTGGAATGGAGATAAGAAACGCCCTAACCTTTGGAATAGAAATTGACAGGATTAAAATCAACTGGTATAAATACAGATATAACAAGACAACAGGAGACAGAACCTAGAGACAGAACCTAGCAAGAGAACATGGCAAAAGATCCTGGACAGAACCTGGCTACAGAACTTGACTGGAGAACCTAGACAGAACATGGCAGGAGAACCTGGAGAAGCTGGATGGAGAACCTAGCAAGAGAACATGGCTACAGAACCTGGCTACAGAACTTGGTTGGAGATCCTAGACAGAACTTGGCTGAAGATCCTGGAGGTAGAACCTCGCCATGATGATCACCTGAACGCAGCCTCCGAGTCCTTCCTTCATCATCCGACTCCGTCCACACCTTTGGGGACCCCTGGACCTGCTGGGGTTGGACCCCAGCATGGAAGTACACTCTTCCCTAGTCAAGCCTCCAAATGAAAAGATGCCTTGACTTATACCTTGATTGCAGCCTTGTGAGAGCCTGAACAGAGAGGAACCAGCTAAGTTGTACCTGGACTCCTGGCCTGAAGAAATTGTGAGATAATACAGGGTGTCCCCCCAAAATGTATATACACTTCAAATAATTATAAAGGCAGTGTTTTTTAAAAATATATTTTATTGATTTTTTTTTTTTTACAGAGATGAAGGGAGAGGGATAGAGAGTTAGAAACATCGATCAGCTGCCTCCTGCACACCCCCTACTGGGGATGTGCCCGCAACCAAGGTACATGCCCTGGACCGGAATCGAACCTGGGACCCTTCAGTCCGCAAGCCAACGCTCTATCCACTGAGCCAAACCAGTTAGGGCTTAAAGGCAGTGTTTTTAAAAAATATGTTTCATTTCCAAAATGTAATAGAAGTCAGCTATTAAAGTGTGTACACATTTTTGGGGGACACACTATGTTTTAGGACACCAGGTTTCTAGTAATTTGTTACACAATAATATAAAATGAATATATTAAATATTGCTGGATTATTTCACAAAGTGATTGTACCAGTTTACTTGCTATACTCCATAAGCAGTACATAAGATTCTTATTTCTAAACATCCTTGCTAACATTTGGAAATGGCTGACTTTATTTTTGCCAATCTGATGCATGTGAAAATAAATAATAATATGTAATAATTACACACTAATTAAGGACTAATTAAGCAAATAATGTATAAGAAAATATAACAATATTTTATGTTTCTTTCTGTACTACCTTTTAAAGGAGAATGTAAATACAATAGAACTAATTAAACATATACCCTTTATTAAATTAAAGAATGCAATATGTTTCTGTCCCATGATTCAGTGGAATATTTTTATTCTTTCTGTTTCCTTTTTCATTAATATTTCTCTGAATTGCCTGGAGCCTTTAGGACATCTTTCCTTTCTCCTATGTAATGGTGAAACTAAATACAATCAAATATAAAATTAATTTTGATTTGCAGCTTTGTTCTGCCTACATTGCACTAATTCTTATTGTTGGTACAAATGATGTCAAGCTAAATATTCTCTCAACAACAGTGTTTGAGCATAGAATACTTAGGATTTTATTCAGATTTTTAAACTTGTTGGCATTCATTTCCAACTCTCCAAAATGTCCACCCATTTTGTATCTACTGACTTATTTTGGTAAACCAACTGCTTGTCAATCAGGTCCTTTGCATCTATAAATTAACCATGCAAGCTCTCTCCCATCATTTTTAAAACACTCTGAAGCACGTTGTAAGTCATGTTAAGTTAAATCTCTCTTCCCTAGGGAAAATGGCTTTAAGGAATAAAAGTAATTTGCCCTAGCAGGTGTGGCAATATGGTTAGAGCAGTGATGGCGAACCTATGACACGCATGTCAGAGGTGACATGCGAACTCATTTTTTTGGTTGATTTTTCTTTGTTAAATGACATTTAAATATATAAAATAAATATCAAAAATATAAGTCGTTGTTTTACTATGATTGCAAATATCAAAAAATTTCTATATGTGACATGGCACCAAAGTTAAGTTAGGGTTTTTCAAATGCTGACACGCCAAGCTCAAAAGGTTCGCCATCACTGGGTTAGAGCATCAGCCTGTGGACTGAAGGGTCACGGGTTTGATTTCCAGTCAAGGGCAAATACTTCAGTTGCAGGTCCCCCAGCCCCGGTGGATGTTCCTCTCTGTCTCTCTCTCTCTTCTAAGCTCTCTAGATATCAATAGAAAAAAATCCTTGGGTGAGGATAAAAATTAAAAAAAGAATAAAGGTAATTTGGCTCTGGCTGGGTGGCTCAGTTGGTTGGAGCATCATCCTGTACACCAAAAGATTGCAGGTCCTATTCCTGATCACAGCACATTCCTAGGTTGTGGGTTAGATTCCCCTGTCAGGGTGTGTAGTGGAGGCAACTGATCAGTTTGTCTCTCACATCAATGTTTCTCTCTCTCCCTCCCTTCTCTCTAAAATCAATGAAAACATATCTTCTGGTGAGGAATTTAAAAAAAAAGAAAAAAAAAAAAAGAAGAAGGCCCTAACCGGTTTGGCTCAGTGGATAGAGCAGCGCCCTGAGGACTGAAGGGTCCCAGGTTCGATTCTGGTCAAGGGCATGTACCTTGGTTGTGGGCACATCCTCAGTAGGGGGTGTGCAGGGGGCAGCTGATCGGTGCTTCTCGCTCGTCGATGTTTCTAACTCTCTATCCCTCTCCCTTCCTCTCTGTAAAAAAAAACAATAAAATATATTTTTTTAGAAGAAGAAGAAAGGTAATTTGAACTTGTGAAACTGAAGTTAGAGTCCAGCTAAGTTCACAGTTTTAATAAAGAAGTTCAGAAAGTTATTTTTTAAAACTAAACTTACTGGGTGACATTGGTTAATAAAATTATATAGGTTTCAGGGGTATGATTCTATAATACATCATTTGTATATTGTATTGTGTGTTCACCATCCCAAGTCAAGTCACCTTTCATCACCATGTATTCCCTCTTCACCCTCTCCTCACAAAGTTCTGTTTAATGTGGTTGCCTTTTTCTAGGGACATTTTTTTTTTAAGTTTCGAAAAAGTCTTACAAAAAATTAGTCTTTTTTTCTGTTAAAGTTTTTGTCACAATTTACATACAACATTGAATAACTCAGATGCAGTTGGTTGTTCCTTTTCTAGATTCCTTATGGCATCTTTAAGATTATTAGACAGTTTTGGAGAATCAACAAGTTTATTCCTGTTTCACTATAATCTTTCTCTCCATTCTCATCTTCAACATATTTCCAAATTGGAGCAAGACATTCTTTTTGTGCCACACTTTGAAATTTGATTTGATGGCAGGCCAACATTTTAACATCTTTTCTATGGCTGGCAACAATGATAGCCATCTTGTAGGCACATATTTAAGAAAGCTATCTCCTTCCATTTGTATAAAGTAAAAAAATTCATTCAATGTTTCTCCACATTGTGGGCAAACTAAAATGACCACAATTTCCTTATGAAAATCTCCATATCACAGGTAATCAATCACACCCCTCTTTTTACAGTGTTCTGTGTAAGGCGTTTACCGATGAGATAATTTCATTTTCTTTGGTAAGAAGTTTATAAATTGAATAGAATTTGTCAAAGTTAACATTTGCATTGAAAGCAGATAAATGAGATATCTGGTCTTTGGACAAGATATGGTTTCATTTCCATCCAAATAGATATCAAGAAGACAATTATAACTCAATTTTTTTTAAGTCAAATTACCTTATGAGCTAGGGGGAACACTTTTTTGAATCAGGAAATGTAACCTCAGTTCCATGGAACAATCAAAGGTGTGATACAAAAATGCATGTTGGTTCATGTGATATGCCCAAGATAATTCAGCAGCCACTATTTTCAACGGAGCATGGGTGTCTTGGGGGGAAACTAAAAGACTTTTGATTGATTTTGAAGTACTTGTCTGTCTCATTCCAGACTTACAAATTTCAGTTTCCATATGTGCTTTCACACCCTTCTCCACCATACCCGGTCCAAAATTCTTCTCTGCGTATTGTGCAGTATGCTCTATTTTTGTTCTTTATCTTCCTAATCCAGTTATATTGTCCTCTGTCTGTTATTAATATTACACAGTTGTTTAGCTTTCTTTTTCAGTGATGTGTGGGTCATGCTGTTGGTATTATAAACTCATTTTCATTATCTTAATACATGGTCACCATACTCACAGTGTTAAAAAATTCACCTTCCACAAGCAGAACCAAAGATAGACTGCTAATGTTTATTATTACAATGTACTTAAATTGCATACTTAGGTGACATCCCTCAGAATGATGCAACAATGGATGATCATTATTATGAACTGCAAATCATGGTTATCAATATCAATGGTCAGGAAAAAAAACAATGACGGTGACTATAGAAGTCAAATAATCTATGCTGTATCCATTCAACACTAAAAACAGTGTTGCTTTCAGTCTGTATTTTTGGGGGCAGTCGTGGATTTTGTAGTCCCCCCGCAACCTCTGACACCCATCACAGAAGACCAGGAATTTTTGTGTGTGTGTGTCCTGGGGGAGTTGTCTGGGATGCAGGAATTTTGGTACTAAATCCTGTCAGGCAAATCAGGACAGTTGGTCACTCTTTTCCACTTGTAGTGGCCAGATGTATCCCCTTCATCTAGCCAGTATACCCGTCCCCTACCTGCTGTGGGTGCTGGCTGATAACTCTCAGCTGCACCCTTCTCTGAAGAATTGCAGGCCTAACAGGGGCCAGCTTGCTAGAAGGTTCCCACTCCCACCCACAAGGACAGATCTAGGCCAATAACTGACATCAGAGTTCAAAAGGCCAACCCTTGATACAGTGTGGGATTTACTCTAACAGTTATAATTTGTGCTCTAGATCTTCCCCCTGGAATAAGACTAAAGCTAGTCATCAGCTCAGACCACACTTTTGCTAATTCCCCCCTGCCCTGTACTGTAGTCTCTCCTGTTCCCATATTCATGAAAACACTCCCCCAATAAGTCACTTGAACAAGAATCCCCATCTCAGGCTCTGCTTCTAGGGAACCCAACCTAGGTCATGATCCAAATGTATTGTTTTCCATTTCCTTAGCCAGTTGGCCAAGACCACTTATTTAGATTAGTCTATTGTTTTCCCAGTGATCTGCAATTTTACCTCTGTCAGTCATATAAAAACACACACTCAGGGCTCTATATTGAGAAAAGTATGCATATTCACATCATACTCAGAAAATAAAAAGAGCTAGTGAGCAAAAATGCAAGCATCAAGTAGCAGTTTTGACTTGAACATGGAAACTTTAGTAAGAAATCAATTATATTCTTTATCTCACAAATTCTGACTTTTAAATGGCATTTAGCTTCTAATTAAAAACACTTGCTGGATATTTTTTTTAAAGATTTTTAAATTGATTTTTAGAGAGAGAGGGAGAGAGAAACATTGACATGAGAGTGGAACATCAATTGGTTGCCTCCTGTATGCCCGCAGGGATCAAGACTCAACCTGGACAAGTGCCCTGACAGGGAATTGAACCAGCAACCTTTCCATGCATGGGAGGATGCCCAACTGACTGAGCCACATCAGCCAGGGCTGGAAAACTGTTTTAAAAAGTGTTTTAGTTTTTTATTACTCCCATAACAAATAACCACAACTTAGTGACTTAAAAGAGCACGTATTTATTGCCTCACAGTTCTGTTGGTCAGAAGTCAGCTACGTGCCTCATGGGACTAAAATCAAAGTGTTAGCAGGCTTCATTCCTTTCCGGAAGCCTTTGAGTCGACTTCCTTGCTCACCCAGGTACAGGCAGAATTCAATTCCATGCAGTTAAAGGACAGATACCGGTTTCCTTGTGGTCTGTCAGCTGGGGCTACCCTTCCCTGCTAGAAGCTTCTTTCTGGTCCTTGCACGTAACTCCCTACATCTCAGAACCAGCAAAGGGCATCAAATCCTTCTCCTGCGGCTATCTCTTTGATACAGCTAGGAAAGGTTCTCTACTGTTGAAGATATATGTGATTAAATTGGGCCCATCTGAATAATCTGGCTAATCTTCTGGTCTGAAGGGTAACCTTAATCACATGTGCAAAATTCCTTTTGCCATGTAAGGTAACACATTCAGATTCAGATAACAGTGTGGATATCTTTGCAATGGGCAGGGGGAGGACATGTGCTGTCATTCTAATTGTCATTCCTTTGTAGATGATTTGGCTGTTCTCTCTGGCTGCTTTTTTTTTTTCTTTTTTCTTTTTTTTTGAATTTCTTTTTTATTTTTTTTAATTAAATCTTTATTGTTCAGATTATTACATTAGTTACTCTTTTTTCCCACCATAACTCCCCTCCACCCATTTTCCACCCCACCCTCCGCCCTCACTCCCCACCCACTGTCCTAATCCACAGGTGCACTATTATTGTCCAATCTCTTCCCTCACCCCCCACATCCCTTCCCCCCCCCCCCCCCAAATACCCACCCCCC
>NW_005367587.1:7476359-7485013 GCF_000412655.1 Myotis brandtii
CGTGTCCTCAGCTGCCAGCCCTCTCCGCATGCACCTCTGTACCTCTGTATTTTACTTCCGCACCGCACCTCCTCTGAGTCTCGGTATGCTTTTCTCTTTCCTTCTAGTTGTAGAATTTCCACTCAGCCAGCCTTCCTGTGGTTCTGGATGATGTCCGTTCCGTCTTTTAGTTGTATTTTTGAAGTGGTTGTGCAAGGCAGCAATCTCCGGTGTTTACCTATGCCGCCATCTTGGTTTCTCCTCTGGCTGCTTTTAAGATCACTTCTTTGGTGGTGTACAGTTCCACTATGTTTCTTGGTATGGATTTTCTTTTGTTCTTATCCTTGTGAATATTGCCTCTCCTCCATTCTCTTTTGAAATCCATATTAAACATATACTGGTTATTTCAAAGCTGTCCTGTCACCCTCAGCTCTGTGCCATAGGCCAAATCCACAGGCAGATGAATACCTCAGCCTCATGTCCAAGCCCTATCTCTGCAAACAGTCACCCTGAGGCCACTCTTTTTTTCTTTTTATTGATTCCAGAGAGGAAGAGAGAGGGAAAGAGATAGAAACATCAATGATGATAGAGAATCATTGATCGGCTGCCTCCTGCATGCCTCCCACTGGGGATCAAGCCTGCAACTCGGGCATGTGCCCTTGACCAGAATCGAACTCGGGACCTTTCAGTCCACAGGCCAATGCTCTATCCACTGAACCAAGTCAGCTAGGGCCCTGAGGCCATTCTTGATGCAGACTGTGACACAGTCCACCTTTTGGGGAGAGAGGTTCAATCAGGCCCTATAAGTAGAGGTGGAGCTGTTTAGGCAGGAAATTTGGGGGTTCCAGGTACCTATTAGGTGGTTTAGGAGTGAGATATGCAGTGACCCTGTGGATCCCTCACTTTGTGGAGGTGGGCACAGCTGGAGGAAGGCCAGAGTAGGGCCCTCTTGCCCATATCCAAGGGCAGTACCATGTGAGACAATAAGCATGCTTCTTTTAAGAGGCAGAATGCTGGTTACAGTAAGATGAGAAGGAAATGTGTTCTTGCAAGAGGTTGAGGATATGAGAATCACAAAGTTTGGAAGTGTAGAGAAATATGGATTTCAGAATAGGCAAGAGTTGCATGGTGAGATTAGCTGGCCTCTACATTGGAGAACTGAAGCCAAATTTGGGCAGTCACAGTGAATTCAGCCTTTATAAAAACTGCTAGAGGCCTGGTGCATGAAGTTCATGTACTCAGGGGAGGGGAGGGGGAACCCTCAGCCTGGCCTGCACCCTCTTGCAGTCCAGGACCCCTTGGGGGATGTCCGACTGACGACTTAGGCATGGGAAGCGGGCCCAAGCCATCTGTCGGACATCCTTAGCGCTGCCACAGAGGCAGGAGAGGCTCCCGCCATTGCCACTGTGCTCGCCAGCTGTCAGCCCAGCTCAAGGCTTCTGGCTGAGCTGCACTCCCCTTGTGGTAGTGCACTGACCACCAAGGGGCAGCTCCTGTGTTAAGCGTCAGCCCCCTGGTGGTCAGTGTGCATCATAGCGACTGGTCATTCTGCCGTTCAGTCGATTTGTCTATTAGCCTTTTATTATAGGATTCTCTCTGCATAAATACTCTTCGACTCTGCTCCCTATCTGCTGCATCCCTTACTTACCTGACTCTTCCAAAATTTTCAGGTCTCTGCTTTTGTTTCACTTTCTTTAGGCGGCCTTCCCCCCAACCCATGGTCCCTCTCCCTCTTATATTTTCCCAAAGAATCTGTAATTCCTCATTCCAATCATACTTATTAAGTTGTCCATAGCTGCCTTTCTAATTAGTCAGGCTGAAAGCTGTATGAAGACATTTGTCTTGTCCAGCATCATATTCCCAGGACTCATAAAGTGACTGAAATACATCTGGTGGTCAAAAAATATTTGGTAAATTAATAATTTGGCCTAGTGGTACTTGAGTTGCATTGCTTGATATGGCTGAATTCACACAGGTTATCAGGAGAATATCAGCCTTTCGATGTCCTTCCACTTCAAATAATTTCATTTAACATGTGATTTTTCAAAGCAAAGGTGATTTATTTTGTTATCAAAAGCACTGCATAAGATTATCTGGAAAATATAAAATCATCCTGCTTTGTTACACTATCACCACTTTAGAAAATAAAATGGATTATATATTAGAAAAGTCTCTTCATTGCATGCAAAACATTTTTGCTATTATAGTAAAGGAGGTGAAAGAACAACTTGAAGGAGAGGAATAATAGATGATGGTATACATCTATCCCAGCCCCAGGAGATAAAGACTAAGATGCTAGTAGTATGTAACTGGCCCCTTCAATAACCCAATTAGTCCATACAAACAACCCACTTAACACATTCAAACCACGCTTTGAGCCATCAATGGTCATTACTGGTTAGTTTCTACAAAGGAAGGCCATGCCAGTTGTTAAAATTCTATGGAGATTAATCAACAGGGCTACCTCTTGAGAATTCCCTCCTAGTCGACTGTGGATACATCATTGGTTCTGATGAGTAATCCTGTGACCATACAGGATCTTGGGTGCAAGTCCACAAATATTGGGGCATGGCCTGCACACTACTAAAAATAACAAAGGTTTCTGGGCTGTGGGTACTGTCAACCACACTGTCATGTCTATCTGTGGCACCAGGACTCATTAGTGGGGGAATAATATTTTCCTGATGACCCTGACAGAAGGAGCCTGTGAGTACTTCAGCCTCAAACACGTAGATCAGCTTATCTGTAGTAGATGTTTTCTTGACCGGGTATGCTAGGTTTCTGAGGTTCTTGATGAAGTATATGCCAGCTCCATACTTTGGGTCTGATAAAAGAAAAAAAATGTAAACAGTTATTATGATCTGCAGAAACATATTGCCCTATTTGGGTACTAATAAATATTCGCTGTCTAGTCCTCCAAATAATCACTACTTTTTGGTCCCAAGTCCCTGTATCTGTAGCAAAATACCCAAAGTTGTTCCCTTAAGACACATTATCACTGATATCATCAATATAATAATAGCTTACATTTAAATATAGCTTCCTTCCTTCCTTCTGTCCCTCCCCGCCTTCCTCCCTCACCTTCCTCTTTCTTTCTTTAATTTACTTGGGACTTAACCAAACACTGTATCAGGTTCTAGAGCAGCACTGAACAATAGAAATGCAACATAAGCCACACACATAATTTTAAATTCTCTAGTAGCCACATTAAAAAAGGTAAAAAGAAACAGGTGCAACTAATTTAATAATAAATTTATTTAACCTATTATATCCAAATGTTATCACTCCAACATGTAATCAATATGCAAAATTATTAAGGAGATATTTTACATTTTTTTTATTTGGTAGCGGTCTTTAAATACAGTGCATATTTTATACTTACTGTGTAACTCAATTCAGATTAAACATATTTCAAATGTTCAACAGCCACAAGTGACTGGCTCATGGCTACCACATTGGACTGTACAGCTTTAGAGCTTCAAAAATGACTAAGACATGATCCCTATTCTCAAAAGTTCACAACGGGAACTCCCCACATAAAATATAGTACAATTTCATGTGGCAAGCCAAGTATTTTGAGATAAATATCAAAGATTTCTTTCCTGGGAGTGTCTTCTTACTCTTTGTTCCTCTACCCACTGAATTCTTGCTACTTATACAGGGGCAAAATATATAAAATTTAGAACAAAGTCATTTGAATATATATGATACATATCATATATAATATATAATTATTTTTAATTAAAGCAGAAAATATGGTCTTGAAAGTATGGCCTTGACAGTTAGATTTTCTGAGTGAGGAAAAGAGTTTTTGAACCAAAAGGATAAAAGCCTGAAGGATTCCGAGCATGGATTTTATACCACCTATAACAGAAAAGAGAACAATACAAGATATTCTAAGAGCAGTTTTTTCACTTCAAGATAAATGTAAGTTCTTTCTTCCACCTTTAGGGAAGAGAAGAATCAGGGAAGACATAACTAGAACTTACTTCTCTGTCGTACTCTCTCAAGAGTGCCCTGGGAGTCAAGATGGTGAAGAACCAACAGAAACCTCAGAAGAACTAGGGGGACTTCCAGAGTAGAAGGGAACATTGCCTGACTCCGCTGTTTGCAGCCCCCTCATCCAGCCTGGCACTTGAGTGGAAAGTAGCAATGGCCGGGGAAGATTTCCAGAAGGGGTGAGGACTTCCACACAAGACCCCACATTTCAGCTTGGAGGATGTGCACACTCAAACACTTGGCGTGCTATAGGAGGAACACAAACATGGCCTGGAAAGGAATTCCCTTGACATGAAAAACAGAGTGCCCTGTATAGACCCTACCTAAGAGCAAAGGGGACTGGAAATTTAAGTAAAGGAAGGTGCTAATGGCCAAAGGTGTTTTATCTACCAGAGGACCCTGAGAGGCAGAGGACTGATGGGGCCATGAACCAGACCACCCTCCCCTCAATGCCTGTCCCATCATGGAGAACACTCTCAGAAGAGGAGAAATAAAGGCAAAACCTTGCAGGAACTGAGTCTAAACTCCAAAGGGACTAGGAACACTGAAAGGACTGAATTCATCTGTCAAGATGGAGTTTTCCACATCTGTGGACTTGGGGGCATAAAAGGCAGGTGAAGTTCAATTATACAGCCATAAAGAAAACAAGTCCCATACCTGAATTTTGTAGAACTGAATTGGTGTACTTGTTAGAGTTACAGAGGCTGTAACAAAGCAATGGAGGGAGTGCAGGAACTTAGAGAAGGAAGCAATTCACTGGGTCTGCAGGAGTTGGGGAAGGTGTCCACCAGGAGATGCCATTTGAGCTATGTCTTAAAGAAGGAATAAGAATTTGCAGGGCTGACAAGGGTGAAGAGGGAAGACATTCCACATGCAAAGGCACAGAGGCATGAGAGCATACAGCATACTCAGGAAACTAAGAAGTTCATGGCTAGAGTGTTGGGGAACATAGTGAGTTATGAGGCTGGAGAAATAATGTGGGGCTAAGGCCTTCTGTACTCTGCTAAGGAGTCTGAGTTTTTACCTTCTAGGTTACTAGGAATGCAGATGCTAAACAGGCATGTAATTTTTTAGCACGATAATTCTGGAAGAGAAAAGGACAGGTTAATAGAGGTGTTTTGAGGCAAAGAAGGACCTGGTAATCATCTAGGCTTATGGGAAGGTAAACTAAGGCAGCAGGAAAAGAGAAGTGAGGCTGTGCTGAGAATTTTATTGAGAGAGAATCTGTGACTGCCTGGATATGAGAGAGAAAGGAAGGAATGGAGGATGATTCAGTTTCTACCTTAGAAGACCTCATAGATGGTGATGGTGTCAGCCAGGTTAGGGAGTATCAGAAAGAAAGGGGAAAAAATAGCCTATGTCTTAGGGAAAAATATGGCCAAGAAGGAGTTCAGCTGGAGTTGGCTATGCGTCCATAGGTAGAAATGTCCAAAAGATAGTTTGAAATATGGACCTGCAGGTAGGAGAAAGAGAGGAGGTTACAGATGGAGAGGCAATTAGCCATATCTGCCACAGGACTGAAAAGAGGGCACCCACTGGATTTGGAAAATAGGGAGACAGTGATGATCTTAGAGTATTTGAGTAGAAGGTGGTGATTGTGTGCGTAGGGGCAGGAAGAGTGGGGTGCAGAGAAGCCAGTTACAGTGGTTTAGGAGCAAAAGAAGTTGTGAGTTTTTAAGATTGCTAATGAAAGGACCATACCAATCATCACTTTCCTGATTGCACTGGGAGATTTCTTGGAGGGGATTCACTGATCAATTTTTACCTCCAGGAGTTGAGCATGCCCAATTTTCCCCCTAGGTATTGCTTATATTCTCTCTGGGGCAAAGAGATTTAAAAACTCTTTGCTTTCCAGAAATCAAGGATCATGCTACATGTTTTGAAGGGTAAAGATGAAGGGATTTCACCGACCAGGCAAAACCAAGCTGCGTTGCTAGGTATCTCCCACAATAATTACAAAACTTCTTGGCCTCCTTTGAAGAGATCTAAAGGGGACACTACAGCAATGAAGTAAGTTGTTTTGTTAATCTCCACCCAAGGATGTTTTTACCATTTCTTTTCAGAGAGTGTGGAAAGGAGGGAAGGAGGGGGAAAGAAACAGGGAAACATCAATGTGAGAGACACATCAATTGGCTGCCACCGGCACGTGCCCCGACCAGGGCCGGGGATCGTACCAGGTATGTGCACTTGACCCGAGACCCTTTGGTGCATGGGCTGACACTCTTAACTGCTGAGCCACACCAGCCAGGGCTGTATGCAATATTTTTGTACAACTGAAAAGAGACATGGAAGCCACACACAGAACTCTTATAGCTGAGAGGAATCTTAAGATGTTAGTCACTTCACCTGCCAGATGAAATCTAATTCATTCACTATCAGGCTACAGGAAATGAAGAGAATGGAAGAGAAAAGACCAACTTTATTAAGTTCAGGAAAATGCCCTTTTAATTAAGGGATTAGGATGGTTAGGTAGTGATAATAATTTGCTTGAGATAAGTGGGGTGGGAGTAGCAGGGGAAGAAAGAGAAAGAAAAGCTCCAGGGTACACTGCCTATAGGACACATAAACACAGAAAGGAGGAAACCTGAACTGTACATCTTACTGCAAATACTTTCATCAACATTAAACCCATCAGCAACAAAATATATGAAGGAAGCCCTAACCGGTTTGGCTCAGTGGATAGAGCGTCAGCCTGTGGACTGAAGGGTCCCAGGTTCGATTCCGGTCAAGGGCATGTACCTTGGTTGCGGGCACATCCCCAGTGGGGGGTGTGCAGGAGGCAGCTGATTGATGTTTCTCTCTCATCGATGTTTCTAACTCTCTATCCCTCTCCTTTCCTCTCTGTAAAAAATCAATAAAATATATATTTTTTTAAAAAATAAAAAATATATATATGAAGGAAAATAAAAATAAGGACCCTTTCCAAATGACTTAACCACTAAATCCTAGTTGCAAATGATCCCCTCACCACAGCAACAAATGCTATTGGTGGAGAGTCCTCTGCTGATGTCTGCTCACCAATTCCCACACACAGTAGCTCCAATAATGAGGGGCTGACACCTACCGCAGGGCACTGAGTACATCCTTTGAAAGCCAACTCTGCCTACCACTTCGCAGAATTGCTGTGGGACTTGCTGAAACAACCGGCGGCTCACAGGTTTCCCACGCATTTTCTCTTCCATCATTTTCTTCTTTCTTTGGAAGGCAGCCATGAGAACCATGTTTTCTATCTTCTCTACCTGAAACACAAGGGAATGAAAATCTGAATAAGAGACTGGAGAACTGCTACTTAAATGGCCTGATGCACTGCTTCAGAAATAAAGGCACTAATGTGCATATAGCTTTGCATGCAATTTGATTTTCATTTCAAGTTACATAGGGGTCTCTCCTGGCCGCAGCCCTCTCCTAGCTTGATTTCTATCTATTCAAAATTCCCTGCCCCTTCTTTGATAAATTCATTTAATAAAAATGCACTGAACAACCACTGTTAATGAAATGGCCAACAATGTATTTACTGTCTTTGCCCTCTTAAAGCTCATAGTTTAGTGAGAGATAAAAATAGGTACACAATTATAATAACACAGTGTGATAAGTTCTATTCCAGTCCTTTTATTTTGCATCAACATAGGCAGCTTTTAACTGGGTCTTGATCTATGCTTCTGTATATCCTGACATCATTTCTGCCTCCTATACCTTGGTATCTGCCCATCTCTAGCCTCCTCTCCATCTTATTTCTGAGACTCCCGGTCAAATGAGCAGCTAACTTACAGGTGTTTTTTTTTTTTTTTGTTTGTTTGTTTTGTGTGTTTTTTTTTTAGCTATAGAACAAATGGATTAATAGCAAGGCAAGTCAAATCTTTCCTTTAATTACATATACCTTTATAACCCGCAAGCCACAGTTTTCAAACTCTTTCTTTTGATCCTGAATTTCTTGAGTTGAAAGCATTAGACATTTCAGAAACTTATTTTCTTTCATTTCATCTTGGTGTATTGGTTGCTGATCAGTCCACTGTCCTAAACATGAGTAACACAAAACACTTTTTCAATGCTCTGTGAGAGGCAATCCTATATAAAAAAGAGCTAATATGCAAATGGTCATCACGCCCTCAAGACCTTGGGCCAGAACTGCTCAGACACTCAACACTGGGAGACGGGAATGGGGACCAGCCAGGCACAAATGAGCTCGCGAGAGAGGAATGGGGACCAGCCAGGCTGCAGCCTGGGAGAGGGACAAGCCGCCCACCCCGCAGACCCAGGCGCCAGCAGCTGGGGCTGCAGCCCGGGAGAGGGATAAGCCACCCACCCTGTGGACCTGGGCACTTGCGGCTGCGGCCCGGGCAAAGCTACTTGTCCACGGTCCCCTGCGGCTGCGGCTGGCCTGGGTGAAGCTGGCCCAGGTCATGGGTGCCCGAGGCCGACCAGAGGGAGGGAAGCCCAGGTCCCGGATGCCTGCGATGGCCAGAGGAGGGGATCCTGGGTCCTGGGTGCAGGGCAAGGCAGAGGTGGTTAGGGGCGATCAGGCCAGCAGGGGAGCAGTTAGGGGTGATCAGGCAGGCAGGCAGAGGGGTTAGGGGCGATCAGGCAGGCAGGCGAGCTGTTAGGAGCCAGTGGTCCCAGATTTTGAGAGGCAGTCGGACATCCCCCGAGGGGTCCCGGATTGGAGAGGGTGCAGGTCG
>NW_005367587.1:7485182-7490810 GCF_000412655.1 Myotis brandtii
GCATGAATTTCGTGCACCGGGCCTCTAGTTTTACAAATAAGGAAATTAAAACCCAGTTATGTGACTTGCCCAATATCACACAGCTAATAAGTAAAGAGGTCCAAGTTATAAACCTGACTTTCACCAGTGCCTTCTGTAAGGGGCAAGGCAGAATATTTGGCATGTACATCACTCATATGCCACTCCCAAGCAAGAAAAGCAAAATTTGGAGATTAAGACTAAATTGTGTCATGTATTTCCTCCCTTTCTTCCTTAACTTCCTACCTTTTTTAAGTTCAAGAGACTACCTGTTATTGTCCAAAGAAGCTCCTTATTGGACTAAATGCACAGGTGGACAAAATGAAAATTCCCCAAAAGGCTTACTTTCTCCCCGTTTGAGTTTGACTTTAGACCAAGTATACTAAAATGACCTAATAGCCAGCACATTTCTAATGGAGTGGGCTGAATTTAACTAAAAAAGAGGATGATACATCCAGAGAAACTCGCTAGAGGGTCAAGCTGTAAATCTGGAAGGCAGGAAGGACAAAACACCATAGCAAAGGAACTCAAAGGCCAGGAAATTTCAAAGGAAGACACTCTAAATTAAATCTGGAGAGCAATAGCTCACATTGATGAAGTATAGTATTAAGTCCAGTTGACTTGAGTTCAGCAAGCATTTACTGAATTACTATTACATGCCAGGCACTGGCTGGGCACTGGAGATTCAAAATCTACAAACTCTTGCTATCAGAAAAGCTTGCCAGGAAGGATTAAAAGAACAACACAATAGAGAGGCAATGCCTAACTTCTATCATTTAAATTTTATTCTGATGGATAGTTGATGTTCTCTGTAGTAAGAGCTCATTTCAAATTTATCCATTTTGTTAATGATGATCCTAATCTGGTTAAGAGAGGATGAGTCTGTATGAACCTCTGAAACTTAGTCATCAGCTACTAAAAATGCCACCTTTGCAGCAGAACAAGGAACTTACTAGTATACGGCTAAGTTGCCAGGAGGGCTCAACCTTATAAATGCAATTAAAGTGATGCTACAAGCTTTACAGGAGATCAATATTTCTTTGTCTCTTGTTCTCTTGAGAGGCATCAGTGTCAGTTTACATATTCACAGACATTACACTTTAAAAGCTAAGTAGAAATCATAATCTTGGGTCTCATTCTTGCATATGACTTTTGTCCATCTTTTTGGACACTGAGTTTTCTGTGGAATGTGGATACAACATTTACTGCAAACTCCCACTCATTTTGACCATTTCAGCCTGAATAATTTTTATAAACACATGGTGAAAATAAGGTGTCCTTTAAAATCCTGCATCTGAATTGCTGTACTAGGTCCATTCTCCACATTACAACCAGTGATCTCTCTAAAATACAAGTCTAGTTAGGGTGCCTCTCCTAGGTGCTCCCAGAGCACTTTCACCCTCTTTCTTAACTAACCTTGCTTGCTTCTCAGAATCCCCAATTAGATTCTTAGTGAAAACAATGTCCATTTTATCACTGTATCCTCAGCACCTAGAACAATGCTTGGTACATATCACAGTTGCAATATTCATTAGCTGAATAAGTGAATGAAATAAGCCTCTGTCTCCTAAGGTGGTGTTTCCAATGGTATAATTTCCTAGTTAGCTCTGGGACTATGTTAAAAGGATCTCTGCAGACCTCAATTCCCCATCATCCCGATGGATTTTTGCTCCGTTAAATGGGTGCTGTTTGCATGTACTTAATAGTACCATTTAATAATTTATTTTGGTGAGAAGGCTCAAAGTAAGTAATTTTAGGGTTCCTAAGGTTTCCAGCAACAGATAAATGCACTAAAACTCAATTTTAAAAAATCAGTGGAATGTGTCTACATTTGAACGCTCCATCTGCAGAATTAGATATGTGCTTCCCCCCCCCACTGCCTAGGAGTGGGTTACCCTAGGCCAGTGGTCGGCAAACTGCGGCTCGCAAGTCACATGCAGCTCTTTGGCCCCTGGAGTGTGGCTCTTCCACAAAATACCACGTGTGGACGTGCATGTACAGTGCGACTGAAACTTTGTGGCGCATGAGCAGAAGTCGGTTTTCGGCCTGGGCGAGTCTATTTTGAAGAAGCGGCGTTAGAAGAAGTGGGGGCACGTTTGCTGAGGTTGACCCCTCAGATTGAGGACGTTTTTAGCAAAGGCCAGCTTAGGAGTACCCTAATTAAGTTAATAACAATGTACCTACCTATATAGTTTAAGTTTAAAAAATTTGGCTCTCAAAAGAAATTTCAATCGTCGTACTGTTGATATTTGACTCTGTTGACTAATGAGTTTGCTGACCACTGCCCCAGGCTTTTCATTGCCTCTTTGGTAATCCAAGTCATCATAAGTAAATCCAATTGTGTGTGTGTGTGTGTGTGTGTTCATTTACTAATAATTAACCCTGCTGGTAGAAACAGAGCCTCAAAATGGTTATAAAAGTTTATGGCCTACCACAGAATCTGCACAGTTTGCTCTCTTTTCTCTTCCATTCTCTCTCTTATCCACATACAGACATACATAATCACACCCAAAAGGACAGCTGGGAGAGATGACTTTCCAACTAAATAGTAAGTTACTCACCTGCCAGGCTCCAAAGGGCTCGCTCCTTTTTTTTTGCTATTTCCTCTTGAACTTCACACAGCATTCGTTCAATTCTCATAACCACCTCAATGAGGTCAGCCTTGGCTCCTTCAATCTCTAAAGTTGCCTTTCCTGGACTGATAGTCTCTGTGATAGAGACCCTTGAGGTTTTCTGAAGCTGAGACAAAATGTCATGTTCCTTTTTTCCAAGGGAGAGGATATGATTATTCTCAATGATGTGCTTATCCTGGTGGGTCAGTATCCTATGGATCCATTCTTCGGCCTCACTCATTTTTTCCTGGTTAGAGCCCATCAGATGGATGGCAGGAGATTTAGCTTTTAGTTCATTTTCTCGGTTCCCTCTGACCTCCTGGGGGACTGAAAAGACTATCATAAACAATCACAGAAGACAGGTGGGTTTTAAACCAGAGCAGAACAAATACACCATGGCCAGTGTTTGCCCCAGGATATTGTCACTGTTGTTGGCTGTAGCAGCTTCAATTAAGTACTTTGTCTGAGAGCTGTGTTGGGTATAAAGGAAATCTAAATGTATGGTTTACAGTTTCCCTGAGTGGGTTTATCATATCCTGCCCCTTCTGTGTCGCATTTACCAATTCACAGATGAGTTCACCTTGTGATCTCACTCTGGATGTTGACCAACTATTATTTCCTGCTGAATGGGATTTTCCTCAACCTCTTACTAATCCCAGGTTTAAAATCAAACATCTCAGAAAGCAACAGAGCTAAAAGAGTAAAATTCTTTTCAAAAAATGTATTTCTGATTATAAAAAGAATAGATGTTTATTATTGAAAAATTAGAAAATTATCCAAGTATAATGAAAGAAGGAAATACCCATAATTCCACTACCTGCGATTCTTATTTACATCTTATCCGTGTGTAACAGGACATTTCGCCCCTCCACAAGCACTGGGAGCTTAGCAGCTCCTGCTGCTGGACACAGTATATCCCAGCAGAAAAAGAAACAGAATTTTATTCCAACCCACCCATGTATACCTTTCTCTGCAACCCCCTCCACAAGGAGTAAAGATATATATCAAGAAGAATCTCTGATGGATTAGGGTGACTCTGAACCCAAATTCCAAAAGAAAGGGGGGGGGGTGGACCAGTTGAGAGAGAATTTGTAGGTGAAGCAGCACCTAAAATATATAAAGAATTCCCTCAAATCATTAATAAAAAGAAACAACCCAATAGCCAGCTGGGCAAAAGAATTCACAGAAAAGGAAACACAAATGGCTCATATGTGTGAAAAGATGTTTCTCTTCATTGGTAACCAGGGACATGAAAAATTACCCACCATATTGGCAAAAATTCATAAGTCTGACAATCTCTAGTGTTGGGAAGGACACAGAGCAACTGGAACTCCTATGTATTTATGATAGATGTAAAATTGGAGCAACCACTCCTATAATTATATTATTTAGAAAAACACTGGCACATGTGTTATCAGGGGATGTGTACAAGAAAGTTCACATTCTTATTTGTAACAGCCAAGAACTGGAAATAACACATGCCCTTCAACAATGGAATATTATTATAGCAATGGAATGTAGTGAATTTAGCTACATGGATGAATCTCAGTAACATTTTGAGGGGAAAAAAGTAAGTTGAGCACTTACTATGTTCTAGGCATTATTCTAAGAGCTTTATATATTTTACTAGAGGCCCGGTGCACGGCATTCGTGCACTCAGGTGTGTGTGGGGAGGTGTCGCTCAGCCCGGCCTGCACCCTTTGGCAGTCCAGGAGCCCCTAGGGGATGTCCAACTGACTCCCGGGAGCGGGCCTAAGCCACAGTCAGACATCTTTAGTGCTGCCGCAGAGGCCGGGCTGCTGCACTTGCCAACCTTCAGCCCGGCTTGTGACTAAGCGGCATTCCCCCTGTGGGAGCGCACTAATTCACCAGGGGGCAGCTCCTGCATTGAGTGTCGGCCCCCTGGTGGTCAGTGTGCATCATAGCAACTGGTCATTCCATCATTTGATTGATTTGCATATTACCCTTTTATTATATAGGACTAGGGGCCCGGTGCACAAAATTCGTGCACTGGGAGACGCTTCCCTGACCCGCACCCAGCTTCTGTGGTCAGGGATCCCAGAAGCTGGGTGCTGGGCTGGGAAGCCACAGCCAGGGATGCTGGCAGCAGCAGACGCTTCCCTGACCCGCACCCAGCTTCTGTGGTCAGGGATCCCAGAAGCTGGGTGCTGGGCTGGGAAGCCACAGCCAGGGATGCTGGCAGCAGCAGACGCTTCCCTGACCCGCACCCAGCTTCTGTGGTCAGGGATCCCAGAAGCTGGGTGCTGGGCTGGGAAGCCACAGCCAGGGATGCTGGCAGCAGCAGACGCTTCCCTGACCCGCACCCAGCTTCTGTGGTCAGGGATCCCAGAAGCTGGGTGCTGGGCTGGGAAGCCACAGCCAGGGATGCTGGCAGCAGCAGACGCTTCCCTGACCCGCACCCAGCTTCTGTGGTCAGGGATCCCAGAAGCTGGGTGCTGGGCTGGGAAGCCACAGCCAGGGATGCTGGCAGCAGCAGACGCTTCCCTGACCCGCACCCAGCTTCTGTGGTCAGGGATCCCAGAAGCTGGGTGCTGGGCTGGGAAGCCACAGCCAGGGATGCTGGCAGCAGCAGACGCTTCCCTGACCCGCACCCAGCTTCTGTGGTCAGGGATCACAGAAGCTCGGTGCGGGGCTGGGAAGCCGTGGCCTGGGACGCTGGCGGTGGTGGACGCTTCCCTGACCCACACCCAGCTTCTGTGGTCAGGGATCACAGACGCTGGGTGCGGGCCTGGGAAGCCGCGGCCAGGGACGCTGGTGGCGGCAAATGCTTCCCTGACCCGCACCCAGCTTCTGTGGTCAGGGATCCCAGAAGCTGGGTGCTGGGCTGGGAAGCCACAGCCAGGGATGCTGGCAGCAGCAGACGCTTCCCTGACCCGCACCCAGCTTCTGTGGTCAGGGGTTGCAGAAGCTGGGTGCGGGGCTGGGAAGCTCCCGGGACTGCCAGCTTCACCCGTGCCCAGCTCCCATCGCTGGCTCC
>NW_005367587.1:7490999-7501569 GCF_000412655.1 Myotis brandtii
TTAACCGCCATCTTAGTTGGCAGTTAATTTGCATATCGCCCTGATTAGCCAATGAAAAGGGTAGTGGTCGTACTCTAATTACCATGTTTCTCTTTTATTAGTGTAGATTCAATCCTCACAACCCAATGAGATACTATTAGTACCATTAGTAGCCCCGTCTTACAAATGAAGACACTAACTCAGAGTTATTAAGAAACTTGCCCATGGTTTTAGGACTAGCAGGTGGTGGCCAGGGAGTTAGTAGGTGTGGGCAGTCTGATTCCAGTGCTCACACAATTCTGCCTCCCAGTAAGGGATCCCAGGATAATAGTGGTAATTAGCATATTTTACCTAATGTAGCAGTTGGGTGGTATCAGGGACTATGGAGAAGTATCAGGACAGATTTCAAAGTGGGGGGTGGGGGGATAGAAGATGGCCCCCTCTGAGTAAAAATCAAAGTCAGTGTCTTACACAAACAACACTAAGAAAAGTGTGTGTTTGTGGGGGGGGGGGGGGGGGGGGGGGGGGTGAGGGTGAGTGTTTCCTAAATTGGAGGCATACTTTTTTTTAAACCCTTGTTCTGCTTGGGAGCTTACATTACTTTTTAGGAGAAAATAAAAACATGTGTTGATACTTCTTTAATCCATCATCATTAAGAAAGAAGAATTGTTCTAGGTAACTACATTGTTCAGATCACTAAAGTTAAATAGTTTAACTTTTCCTTGGTTACCTGAGATCATTATCTTTTTTTTGTCTATTTGTTTTTTGTTTTTAAATCCTCACCCAAGGATATTTTTCCATTGATTTTTAGAGAGAGTGGAAGGGAGTGAGACAGAGAAACATTAATGTGAGAGAGACAGATTGGTTGCCTCCCAGTATGAGGTATGCAGGGAGCAGCCAATCAAGGGCTCTCTCTCATCACTGATGTTTCTATCTCTCTCTCCCTCTCCCTTCTTCTCTGAAATCAATAAAAATATATTAAAAAAAGAGAAAGAAATGTAGTTATAAGACAGAGGTAAACATTCTCCAGCCCCCAACAACCAGGATTGGTTTAGTTCAGTGATCCCCAAACCTGCTTCCATATCAAAATTGATTAGTGGGCACTGAAAAATATACATGCTTGGCCCAAGACCCAGAGTTCCTGAATCAGAATGTGTAGAGTTGGGGCTTACACATATCCTTGTTGGTGTATTTGTTTTTTAAAGTTCTCATCATGATCCTAGTGATTACTTAGGTTTGAATAGCATTGGGTTAATCCATTTATTGTTATCTGTTATTCCTGAGATGTGTTTTCTATAATTATTACAGAGTAACTCCATTTAGATGTTTGCTTATTCAGAGCAGAAAGAGTGCTGGCTAAGTCAGTTTGTGAAGGGCAGAACTTTTTCTTAGAAAAAAATTATAGATGGCATTTGTAAATGAACTATCCACACTGTGAATTACCTAATGCAACCTTGCCTCACTCTGCTCATATCATAAAACTGGACTGAACAAGAACATGGTCAGATATAGAGCAGGTTGGTATCTAAGCAGGAGCACAATGAGATATATTTGGCTTCTTTATTCTTCTTCTCCTCCCCTCCATTAGTTTAGATGATCAAGAATAGAATGAGCCTAGGGTGGGAGAAGCTGCTTCTAGCTCCATGAATTTCTTACTCACCACTGTAATTGTCATTGATTTTTAGAGAGAGTGGAAGGGAGTGAGACAGAGAAACATTAATGTGAGAGAGACAGATTGGTTGCCTCCCAGTATGAGGTATGCAGGGAGCAGCCAATCAAGGGCTCTCTCTCATCACTGATGTTTCTATCTCTCTCTCCCTCTCCCTTCTTCTCTGAAATCAATAAAAATATATTAAAAAAAGAGAAAGAAATGTAGTTATAAGACAGAGGTAAACATTCTCCAGCCCCCAACAACCAGGATTGGTTTAGTTCAGTGATCCCCAAACCTGCTTCCATATCAAAATTGATTAGTGGGCACTGAAAAATATACATGCTTGGCCCAAGACCCAGAGTTCCTGAATCAGAATGTGTAGAGTTGGGGCTTACACATATCCTTGTTGGTGTATTTGTTTTTTAAAGTTCTCATCATGATCCTAGTGATTACTTAGGTTTGAATAGCATTGGGTTAATCCATTTATTGTTATCTGTTATTCCTGAGATGTGTTTTCTATAATTATTACAGAGTAACTCCATTTAGATGTTTGCTTATTCAGAGCAGAAAGAGTGCTGGCTAAGTCAGTTTGTGAAGGGCAGAACTTTTTCTTAGAAAAAAATTATAGATGGCATTTGTAAATGAACTATCCACACTGTGAATTACCTAATGCAACCTTGCCTCACTCTGCTCATATCATAAAACTGGACTGAACAAGAACATGGTCAGATATAGAGCAGGTTGGTATCTAAGCAGGAGCACAATGAGATATATTTGGCTTCTTTATTCTTCTTCTCCTCCCCTCCATTAGTTTAGATGATCAAGAATAGAATGAGCCTAGGGTGGGAGAAGCTGCTTCTAGCTCCATGAATTTCTTACTCACCACTGTAATTGTTGGGGAGCTTGGATTTAATCTTCTCCATTGCAGTGCTGAAAGCCTACAAGAAGCAAAACAGAGCAGAGGAGGGCTTTTAGTCATTGTCATCAAAATCCCTCCCTCTACCTGTACACACCACACTTGACCTCATCCACTCTGTGAGTCCCCATTTCCACTGCCACAGTCTGTTAGAACATGTACGAGAACCAAGGTTAGGAAAAATGGAAGGAAAACCAACAGGCAGATGCTCTTGTAGTTAATAAAACATAAATTTATCTTTAAAAAGTTATACACACATTGCCTTTTCTGTAAATTGAATAAATGATCAATTCCTTTAAAATGCTTAATATTGTATCTGGCACATAGAAGACATTTGTCTATTTTAAAGAAGCTCATCTCTCCTAGAGTTTGGAATTACCATATCCAGTATCTTCCTTTTTTATTTATTTTTTATTTATTTTTTATTTATTTATTTATTTTTTCTTAGGGTGGGGGTAAGGAGAAGGGAGAAGGGGGAGCACTAGCAGGCTGCCTTCCCCAAGACTGATGATGTCCGCAGGCCAAACACTGTGCTGCCTGAGGCCGCAGCCTCTGCCCTATGGTTCCATGCCTTCCTGTGACATGGACTTTGATAATTAAAGGCTTCCAAACAAGCCTTTTAATGTCCAGAAAACATATCAAGACAGTCATTTTCTTTTCACATACCACCTGGAGAAGCCTATTCAACCCAAGCACCCATGGGAATATAACTTGGGGCCATTTTGAAACCTACTTGATATCTTGCCTGTGGGCTAAAACTTGTGGTGTGTGTGTCACTTTCCAGGAGAAAGGAAGCAAGAAATGGGATAGGGATTAGGGTTGAAACTAGGACAACTTCTGGTTTGCACATTTTGCAGGCCACTACTTAATCCTTGCCTTTGGATTAACAACTAAGGGTTTACATTGATAGAAGACAAAAACTGACTTGGGCAAGAAAAAGAAACCGATATAGACAAGCCTATTTACTCCTTTGATGACTTGATTCTGGTCGTTCTGAAACAACATCGTCACAAACCCACGCTCAACTTCTATCGAATCCCTACAATCCCCTACCCCACCCCCACACACATTAATTGTTTGTGATGGGAAGGTGAGGCAGAAAAAAAAAAGTATCTTCCTTTTTTATAGTTGATACAATTGGCAGTAGTTACTTCATGGAAAAGATGGTAAATAATGAGGTGAAAACGAGATTTTGCTTGGCATCTGAACTTATAAAATTTCTTAATCTGTAGGCCATTTTTCTTCATAAATTATATTTGCAGCTTCTATTTTCAGAGCCAAAGGCCCTCCATCTTACCATATTTTATACCTGGAGAGGTCATTATGGGGAACTTCCCTGCACTCCCTGTCCAAGAATTTGGAAATAAAACAAATGAGATAATATTATCTGCTGATAAATAGATTAAGAATAACTGCCATACACAAAATGGATAAAAATCAGCTCTTCCCCAAAGTCCCTTTAAATGTCAGTATGTGTTTCAGGATGAGAAATCAATTAGGCAAGGCTTTTGAATTAAATTGGAAAGAAATCTATAACTTAACCAGCAGCAATAACTTAGAAGAATGTGTGGATACCAAGCAGATGGTTTGCAAGAAGTTTGGAAAAGTGGAATTTGGAAGTCTTCCCAGCTCTGTCCACAAATGACCAATGCCTAAAGTGAAGGGTACTACTAGTGTGTTCCTTATTCTGAGACATACTGTCTGGCACAAGGTAGATACACAATAAATATCTGTTAAATAACCAAATGAACGACTATCCATCACCTTTTACAGATACTCGGCTCCAACCAGGACCCTTTATCACCATGAAATACTGGTGAACACAAGCATTTCAGTCAGCTGGGAAGTATTACTCACTGAATGTTAAGTATCACCCTATTGTGAGTGTAGTGTAGGCTGGTCATCTGGAGTCAGGTCAACTCTGGATGTCTGACAAATCCATTTTCTGAAATGTAGGGACTTGCCCCTGTAGGTAAGGCCCCTGTGAGAAATGTGTAAGTTGCCCTCTGATCTTTCTGAACACACACCCCTCACTGAAAGACTTATTTAGGAAGCAAAGATGTATTTATCAGAAGGCCAGAGGGTATACATATGTGTGCACACACATCATGCCTCCACATGAATGTAATGTATGGAAATAAACCTGTATGGAATGGTCCATGTTAGGGTATAGTGTCAGTTACTGTGTAAGATCGTCCTCTCCTTTGAGTTACAGAACTGAGAGATGTGTCATCTCTCCATTTATTTTGTTCTGTTTTTCTTTAGTGGTTCAGAACACAGGCTTTTGGGACAGACAGGCCAGGTTGGAGTCTTGGTTTGGCCATTTGACTAGCTGTGTGTAGTTTTCATTTGTAAAGTGGAGATGACAACAGTGGTTTCACCGCAGGTTTAGGGGGGAGAATGGAATGAGACAGCTTCTTAGCACAGTACTTGGCTAATGTAATACACAGCAGCTATTTTTATTATTAGCCCTCAGACTGTGGTCAGTCTTTCTACTTTTGTTGAACTGCCATGTACACTTTTACTATAGGTTGGAAAGAATGAACTTTCTTTTCTAGACATGGTTAATTCTTCTTGTAGGGATCGGGTACTTCATGAATAGTTCAAAGATATACCCAGGGCCCAATTATAGTCCTCTGCTTCGGGGGAACTGGTGAATTTCATTTGAAGGACAGGATGATTCATTTTGTCAAGAAGGTGAGCTATTTCACGGGGTAATTCACCACCATGTTCTGTGAATGAGACACAGTGGTATGCTGGCACTGGCTGATATTGGCTTACAAGAGCCCATTGTTCACGTATCCTCTCACCTCCACCTTCAGTGGTGTCACATGGATCGTTTGAAGTCAGCAGGGGAAATCAGCCAACACTACAAACCTTGTGTCTAGTCAGGCAGAAAAAGGAATAAGAACCTTTACACGTGTTCCAGGAAAGAGCAAGCTGGAACCAGTATGTCTGTTTTCCTGTACAAGGAGATAAAATGGCAACCACCCACATAGAGACAGGCTGGGGGTGGGAAAGGGTACTAATGTTCAGAGCCACGCTCTGGGCCAGGCCCTCAGAAGGCCCTTTATACCCAGAACCCAGACCCATGCCTGGGAAATCGCACTAGCACTTCGATGCTGCTGTTGACAGAATCAGAAACCTATGTCTTCAAAACCTAGTGTAAGGTGCTGTACCTTACCTCATTTCGTTTTTAGTCTTTCTTAACATCATTAAAGTCCTTCTGGAAAATGCCAGCTAAGTGAGAATGAAGCAAAGAGATAGTACTCTAAGGGCAGAACAGTACAGCAATATATACTAATTATGCTGAATATGTCAGTGACCTATTCACATGTGAGAAACTCAGCTGATCTGGCCACTCAAAAACAAAAAGCTGAGATGAAGTGAAATCAAAAGAGGCACTCAGACACATAGACACACTCCACTACACCACAGCTGCTTTCCCTCTGAAGCCACCTATAGGTGAGTTAGGAAAGAATAGGATGAATTTGAGGACAGTACTTGGGACATGGCAAAAGTAGTCAGATACACCCTTGCTGTTAAAAAACTAATCTAATTGGAAAAAAGATAACAAACAATTCACTTAATTTAGTATTCAGTTCAGAACTCAGTGAACCTTAGCCCATTACAGTTAATATAACAACTAACCTTCATAGAGGACTTACTGTACATGAGGTACTGCTTTAAGTGTTTTACATGTATTAACTCCTTGAATTCTCACAATAGCTCCCAAAGATGGTGGTTATTACCCCCATATTAAAGCTAAGGACTTGCCCAAGGATGTTGATTGATTGGAGAGGAAAAGACAAAGAATTTGTTTTAAATATGTTGGATTTAAGATGACAGTTTGATATCTAAGTGGAAATAAGAGAGGGTTGGTGATGTGGATCTGAAGTTGGCTCAGAAGATAGGACTCTGCAGAAGTTATGGCAGAAATTTAAGAATAGTTGTGTTCTTAGAAGAAGAAAGAAGAGAGAGAGGAGCATAGGACCCTACACTGAAATTAGGGGTTTGCTTACCTTTAAGGACCAGAGGGAAGAATAAGTGCCAACAAAGGAAAAGAGTGAAGCGAGGTAGTGGGTTAAACATGGTTTCTCTAATGGCATTCCAATGTCTCATACTAATACAGGAAGGTCTGAGGTGGACAATTTACAAAAGTTAAGTTTCACTAAATTAGAAAAATCACCATGCCATACAGCTTACATGGATACTAAACAGATGTTGAATGAATGAATGAATGAACTGTAGGACATTTCTAAGATATTAACTTACCTTGTATATGTGCTGGTCTTTAGAAAGGATCACAAACTTTATAGTTAGTTGTTTTCCAGGACGATGTTTGGCAAACTTTAAAACTTCCTCACACATAATCTGTGCTACTTTATTGTCCTCAATACCAATGCCTCCAGCCCCAAGAGCAGGAAAGGAAATGGAAGTTAGATTTAGTTTAAGGCATTTTTGCAAACACTCGTTCACTGCATGTTTCAATATCTGTAGAAAAAAAACACAATTTTAAGATCAGTCTTCAAGTCAAAAATAAGATTTCACTTACCCCTTGATCCTGCCCATATTTAACAATGTTAATCTCCACTCTCCCTCAGGGTCATGTCCATGCCTCTTCAGAGGGCAGACAAAGTCCCACTCCATAGGGAACCCATTACAACTATAAGGTTAAATGATGAAAAATGAAAAGACTGAAGAAGCTGAAGTAATTGGTCCTTTTTGTGCTATTTAGGACCTTTGGGCAGCATGATTTCTCCCAGCTTATGTAGTCTTGCTGACCTGCCCAGGTCAGAGAGCCAATCATCAGTTTATCCCCATTCATCTGTCACTACCAGGTCAACATAAAGAGCTCTTGGGAGTTTAATAAAGGAGGTAGAGGTTAAAAGGAATAAGCAGCATTTATTCAAAGTCTTTTAAGGTCTGCCATGTATTTCTCCTTGAGAAGTACTAGTATATTTGGCAGATTTAAACTTTCTATCAATGTTTCAACATCCAAATGAATACTAATACAGGAAGGTTGTCCGTGTAAGGACCTTGGAAAACTGATAAATAGAGATGATAGGGATTACAGGGCCCTCTAGCCAAGAAAGAACCGGAAATGGTGACAAAACAGATAGACAAAGGCAGGTGGGAAGACACCACAGGGAATAGATCCGACAAGAATGGCGCTAGAAGGGAAATCCAGGTCCTCCTGGAACTTAACAGTTGGAAGGAAACATAGAGAGGCTGACTCCCAGGCCCACTTAGGAAAAGGCCTACAGGGTACAGTGTGGTGAGGTGAATAGGTGTGCAGATGGATGTTTCTGTGCCTATCTGCGGTAAACCCATTTAAAATTTAGACATGTGTTAGGTTATATTTTAGATTAAACTTCTTAAGATAACTTATTAAGACAACAACAGCCCTAGCCGATTTGGCTCAGTGGATAGAGCGTTGGCCTGTGGACTGAAGGGTTCTGGGTTCGATTCTGGTCAAGGCACACACCTAGGTTGCAGGCTTGATCCCTGGCCCTGGTTAGGGTGCGTGTGGGAGGCAACCAATTGATGTGTCTCTCTCACATCAATGTTTCTTTCTCCCTGTCTCTTCCCCTCCCTTCCACTCTTTCTAAAAAAATCAATGGAAAAATATCCTCGGGTGAGAATTAACAACGACAACAACAAAAAAGACAACAAAAGTTATTCAGTATTTCAAATTTTCACAGGAGTAGTAGAAAATGGGGGTTATACAACCTGATAATATTTCATTAATGTAATGATATGATGGAAATTCAACAAAGACTACACAGACTTTCAAGTTACATAAAGATAAATTTTTTTAAAAAAATATATTTTATTAATTTTTTGACAGAGAGGAAGGGAGATGGATAGAGAGTTAGAAACATCGATGAGAGAGAAACATCGATCAGCTGCCTCCTGCACATCTCCTACTGGGAATGTGCCCGCAACCAAGGTACATGCCCTTGACCGGAATCGAACCTGGGACCCTTCAGTCCGCAAGCCGACGCTCTATCCACTGAGCCAAACCGGTTTTGGCAATATAAAGATAAATTTATTTTGAGCTTACCAGATCTTGGTCAGAATATGTTGGAAGCCACAACACATGGAATACACACCGACAGGACAATTTAAATCCTTTTGTGAACACTACGAACTGGGAATCCTGATATTTCTGCTTCCTGTTTTTGTGAAATTCCTCTTCTAGTTCATGTCCTGCTCGTTGTAGAATTGACTTCGACACAGGACCATCTCCAAACCTAAAAGTTGGACTTACAGAATTGACAATTACATCTGTCTGAAAAGGGAAAAAATGGACAGGATTCCTTTTTAAATTACTTTTTGTTCAATTACTAATTTAAGTCTTTATTTCCCTGAAGAGCTTTGAAAAATACTTCTGAAGATCCTAAGTCCACAAAAATATCATTTAATAATGGATAGAAACTCATATTTCCAATATGTGATCATTTGATTAGTCTGTTTATCCTATTCAGTAATTAGGCAAAGTGTGTGGATGGTACGATTTTTATTGCAAACATCTATCAGTCCCTTCCTGGCTTATCCCTCCCATATTCCCAGATTCTGAGCATTCCCTGTGATTTATTTTAAGCTTTATCAATGAATGGTTTCATTCCTTGCCCCACTGTCATCTCTTTTTGCTATTTTTGTGTGAATTTTCTGTTTTGTTTTAAACAGAGTGGAAATAAAATTTCTCAGGAAATTTTCACCTCCTATTTTGTTTAAAGGTGAGTAGTACATAGTTAAAGAAAGTACAAATGAGACAAAAAAGTCTTCAGTGAAAAGTAGGCCTCCATCTTGGTGGGGTCCCCCTATCCCCCACTCACCCACCTATCCTACAGGCAATCACTTTATCAGTTTTCAATCTGTCCTTTCAGAAATAGACTGTAGAGCCTGGCTAGCGTGGCTCAGTGGTTGAGCGTCAACCTAGGAACCAGGAGGCCACGGTCTGATTCTCGGTCAGGCCACATGCCCGGGTTGCGGACTCCATCCCTAGTGTGGGGCATACAGGAGGTAGCTAATCAATGGTTCTTTCTCATCACTGAAATTTCTATCTCCCTCTCCCTCTCTCTTCCTCTCTGTTAAAAAAAAGAAAGAGACTGTATATTCACCTGGGCTGTATTTTAAGTAATATCACCTAGTTAACTCTAAGAACTGTGCTAACAGGGTTGTATCCTTTTTCTCCCTCATGCCCAAATCCCCCTAAATCATCTTGATGGTTTTGGCTCCCTTTGGGGGTAACTTATGTATTTCTCATAGATGTTAATGAATGCTTCACTTTGAAAGTACAACCAGAATTTGCAATCTGGGGGTATTGGGGGTACTGCTTCCTTTTTAAATTTTAAGGTTCCTAATGTTTTTGGCAAAAAATAAATACAATAAAATTTTAGTTAAATGAAAAGTTATTTAACAAGGATATTTCCACTTTAATTTTAAATGGACATATTAATGATATCAAATAAATACAGTGGAACCTCAGTTTTTGAACTTAATTCATTCCAGAAGACTGTTCAAGAAGCAGTTTGAAAACTGAATCATTTTTCCCAATAGAAATAATGTAAATTAAATTAATCTGTTCCAGACCCCCAAATGATTTCCTGTTTCTTATATACAGTATATGTCTAAGCTCTATTGTTGTTCTCAGTACTTTTTATTTTGCTGCTATCACTAACTTTCTTAGAACCCATGAGATTTACTGTACATATCCTATATATGAAAAAGCTAATATGCAAATCAATCGAACAGCAGAACAACCAGTCGCCATGATGTGCACTGGCCACCAGGGGACAGATGCTCAACACAGGAGCTGCTCCCTGGTGGTCAGTGTGCTCCCACAGGGGGAGCGCTGCTCAGCCAGAAGCCAGGCTCACGGCTGGAGAGTGCAGCAGAGGTGGTGGGAGCCTCTCCTGCCTCTGCAGCAGCGCTAAGGATGTCCGACTGACATCCTCAGGGACATCCCCTGAGGGCTCACAGTCTGCGAGAGGGCTCAGGCCAGGCTGATGAGGAAC
>NW_005367587.1:7501845-7510615 GCF_000412655.1 Myotis brandtii
TTCGTGCACCAGGCCTCTAGTTTAATAAGCAGCAACAAAACAAAACAAAAAAAACACGAAATAATGACAGTACAATTTCCTGAGATGTTAATAACTCAAGGTTTAGCAGCAAACTGACTCATACTCATGCAATCTCTTGTTTGTCACCTGAGAGATGTGTGACTGATCATACATGTATCAGCATGAGAGAGTTCTAGAACCTAAGTTCTGTTTGACAACCAAGACATTTTTCATGAACAACTTGTTCTAGAACCGAATTGTTCAAGAACCGAGGTTTGACTGTATCGCATTTTGTGGGGAACCCCTCAATCTTCATTCTAATTGTCTTGCAGGCAGTATATGGTATTTTTTCATGTATGATTAAGTCTATTTGATTGCAGCCACAGGAGTCTTAAGTGTGACATTATTGATCCAGAAAAGAAAAATAATTCTCTGTTGCAGTTCCTGCTACCTGCTTCCTCCTTCACTTATTCATCAATAATTTGCTCAACACCTAGAAGCAGGCCCAGGCTAGGCTTTGGGGTTACAGAGATGAACAGCCATGATCCCCATCTTCAAGGTACTCTATGCCTAACAGGGGCGCTGCACTAACCCAGAAATACTTAAATTCATTGTCACCCTGACTCCCTCCCCTTCCTGCCAGAGCCTTCTCCTTTGTGCCCAAGGAATCCTGGCTAAATGCTAAGTCACACTTTGTATTATCCATAGCCCCTGGCACAGAGCCATATACTCAGAATACAACTTACAGCTCCACCTGGTCCAGCCCATTATTTTCTATCTATTATTCTCCGTGTCTCTCTAATCAAGTCATTCTAACAACCAGGCCACACCTCCTGCCAATTCATATCTATTATAACTTGAGATCAGATCCAAAACACACATCTTCTGAAGTAATTTTTCTTGGCCCACCACACTCTTGTCACAAAATTGACATACTTTTAAATATTATGAATTCATTGTATTAATGAATACATTGTTTACTATTGGTAGGTTGCTTCAGAAATGTTCAGATGGTTTGTCTCCCAATGAGATTTTTCAAATAGAGAATTTTTTAACATAAAAAGAGTGTAACAGATTATAAGTTCCTTGGAATCAAAGATTGTTTTATTTCCTCATGGTGCCTAAGAATAATAGCAATAATAGTTATAAATACTTGTCATGTGCCAAAATTGATTCTAAGCATTTTATGTGTATTAATTCTAACTCTAAGATATAAGTCTTATGATTATCATCATTTTCCAGGTGAGGAAACTGAGGGCCCAAAGATAAAGTAACTAGATTCATGTCACCCTGCTAGTAAATGGCACAGCTAGTATTCAAATCCAGATGGCCTGTCCCTAAAGTCCATACTCTTAACCTTAACAAGATTAAACAGTGTTTGAAATAGTTTATACTCAAAATGTACTTGGTAGGTAATAAACAGTTCAGGGATCCCCTTTGGCAGTGCAAGAGAATAGGAACAAAGACTTACCGGCTGCACTTCAATGTGGCCTTGGACAATCTGGAGAGTCATGCTGTTCACAACCATCGTATAGGAAGGAAGGATGGCTCCCTGACTCACAACCATCGTATTGGAAGGAAGGATGGCTCCCTGACTCACTGAGGACCCCAGCTCGTTAGTCCCTAGAATGTTTTCCGAAGCAGTTTTAAAGGCAGCAACAGTGGGGTCTTCATTGCTTACCAGATGAATTTCTTTTAAATTACTGGCCAGTTGTTTCCCTTGGAAATAATGCCTGATAGTTTTCACAATGATCCGTGTACACAAATCCAGAGGGAACTGGAAAATCCCAGAGCTCAGGGCTGGAATTGCTACTGTCTCAGGGTATAGATTGCCAGCGGTGACAAAATCCAGAATATTTTCTATGGCTCTTTGCAGATCAGCTTGACATCTCCCTCTATCCCACGCCACCCACCGAGGCCCAACGGCATGGATAATGCATTTGCAGGGAAGTTTCCCTGGTCCTGTGACAGCTATCCCACCAGTTGGTATTTTACCATATCTGGAAATATACAGATCACTCTCCTCTTGGATTTGTTGGCCGCCGGCTTTCACCAGGGCCTGCGCCAGGCCTCCTCCATGTCTAAGTTCTTCATTGGCTGCATTCACCACAACATCAACAGCATGTCTGGTGAGATCACCCTTCCAGACAGAGAGCTCTAGTCCCGGAGTCAGCCTTTTTCTGAAGACTTGTCGAGACTCACTGTTACTTTCCTGGGCTGGAGAGACGAGGGTAGAGACACAGCCAAATTTATTCCAGAGGACTTCACACAGCTGACTCTCATTAATTTTTAAAATTTTAAAGTCATTGTGATCAATGGGTATTTGCCAACTATCGTTTTCTCCAAGAATGTCAGTCTCTGGAAAGGAGAGATTAAAAAAAAAAAAAAATCAAGAAATGGTCAAAAGTTCCTTTGAAAAGAATGTAATTCCACTTCACATCAGAAAACTGAGTGTCCCATATACAAAAGAGAGGTGAACTCCCTCTACTCCTCTTCCTGATTCTTTCTCACGTAGATATGTAATTAGACCAAGAATGTCCAAGAGTTTTCAATGGTAAATCATCCATAAAGTACTTAGTCTTGTGTCTGGCATACAGTAAATACTCCATAAGTGGTAGCTATGCTACCATGATACAATGATGGTGGTAAGAAAACTATGCGAATGGAGGCGCATGAATTTTTAAGTCTGCATTAAAATGGTGAGTTTCAGAAGAACTATGCTTAAGGCACAAATATTGGAAAGGATTTAATTATGAGTCAAAAATAAGTGGAGGCTTTATTGGTAACTTGTTTGCTTAGTCTTAGTGCCTTAGTCTGGGCTCTCTTAGAAGCAGGCTCTGAGATAAGGATTTGAATGTAAGTTTATTTGGGAGTTGATCTTAGAAAATACCAGGGGCATGAGATGGGAGGGCAGAGTGGGAAAGTAAGACAGAAAAGGGAAGGAAATGAACGAAGGATGTGTTATGAAGCAAATTAAGCATAATTCCACTGGGGGACAGTGTGTCTCAGAGTAATACCACCAGAAGGGAAAGGAGCTGGGATAGTCATCCAACCTCGTATCAGTCATTGGTCAAGGATGCTCTGTGGGGGGCATGGTCCACCAAATGGGCAGAACATCATACTCTAGTTTCATGGAACAATTTTGGTGGAATTAAGGCCAATTGACTAAAAATTACTTACTGTATGTGGCAGAAAGGAAGCTGTGCTGTTCAGATCCCCGTTCAAGGTGGTGATGAAGGAGGGAATACAGTTAGCTGACAGCCTCCAGTTGTTAGCCCCTCAGGGTCCATCTTAGCTTTCCAGCCAGGGTCACACTATTCTCAGGGTGGCCCCCCATCAGTGGCTGACCAAGGCCACTTATGTCCAATGTGGGACTCCCCTAAAGGGAAAGCTCAGGCTGCAGTCTGATGGCTCCACCTGCCCAATCTGGTTTCATCCCTTTTCCTTTCTCTGAACCTTTTTGCATTCCTAACTCAATCTCAGTTTCTGCTTCTATGAGAACCTAACCTGTGACTGTATTTCATGGAATCTAAGACATCATTATTAAATGCCACTGAGCAAGGAAAAACAATGCCAATTAAAACATGGCACATTACTGGTTGATAGAGTAGTTTTAACTTAACAGATGTGAAAAACTATGTGCCCTAAAATAGGTAAAATGTGGTAATTAATTATATTTTACTTCAACCATATTTCTTTTTTTTTAATTTTTTTAAGTCTGGGAAGTCTGTGAAGATGATTTTAGCACTTTCTTTTTTAAAAAAATATATTTTTTACAGAGAGGAAGGGAGAGGGATAGAGAGTTAGAAACATCGATGAGAGAGACACATCGATCAGCTGCCTCCTGCACACTCCCCACTGGGGATGTGCCCACACCAAGGTACATGCCCTTGACCAGAATCGAACCCGGGACCCTTGAGTCTGCAGGCCGATGCTCTATCCACTGACCCAAACTGGTTAGGGCTTCAAACATATTTCTAATCTCAGCCACCTAGAAAGTCCTCTGATGGCTTCAATTATCTAAAAGCAGCCGCATGCATATATGCATAACCCATGGACACAGACAATAGTGTGGGGTGGGGCAAGGGCTGGGTGGAGGGGGGCAAGAAGGGGGGAAAAAGGAAACACCTGTATTACTGTTAACTATTTAAAAAAATAAAAAGATAAATAAATAAAAGAAGTAGCATGCAGCAGCCAGATTCAATTGGCCTGTGCTTTGGTAGAAAATCTCAAGTGGGCCACCCTTAAGATTAGGAAGGTTCCATTTGGCTCTTACAGCCCTTGTTGAGCCAGGGACGATCAGTTGGTCACCTCTTCTGATCAATTTTTAGGGCTGTGGTCAGAAGAGTCTGACATCTTGTGGGCAAATAAAGGAATCAATGGGAGCCCTAAGAGAACGTGCCTGCTGATGCACACTGCCCCTGAAGCAGTCCCCCTTCTGATGCACAGTCCAGGTTGCCACAGGTCCTGCAATTACACACCTGAACACTTGCAGGGAAGACAGTCTCCTTCTGCATTCCCCTTTATCCACTGAGGACAGATATGAGTAAAGGCTTTCTGAAACAAGTCTGAGAGTGAGGTGATCCTACCTGATTTCTCATTGTAAGCTGCTGCTCCAGCATCCTGGGAAAAATGAGAGTGGTTTTAAAAAAACTGAAACCGAATGACTACAGATTATTGATAACAGATACAGCCTAACAATCACAAAGCAACAGATACTCTGCTAAAAGCTCTGGGTTTGAGGGGAAGGGGAACACCTACGTGTTTGCTCATTTGTTTAATCTGTGCGCCTGAAATACTTGAAATACTAAATGTCCTAGCAAACATTGACCCTACCCCACTTCCTACAGGCCAATCAATGCACTTCTGATTCAGGATGAGATGAAGGGTTAGAGATGAACACACGCAAAGGCCCAAAGGTCACAGCCCAAATTACCAAAACTTTCAGATAGGCCTCCAATTTCCAAAGGCTTGTGGGTTTTTTTAGACAGAACAGAAAACATGGGGATATAAGCCTCATCAGCTACACCTCCCCATCTACCAGTAAGAGTCCACTTTCAATTGTTTATTTCATGACACAAGCCTGAACGTAGAATTTTATGGTTGAACAAATGAGGTGTCTTTTCTCTATTTCTTTGTGTTTCTTCTTCCTCCATAATCCTCCTCCCTCCCTCCCCCCATCCAGCAAAAGCAGAATTGCTGAATAAGTAGACAGAATCAAAATGATATTGAGGTTCCATTTTTACATATCATCCATCCTCAGGCTGCCTCTGGAGATTAGATTAGCATATTCTGGATTCCCTGTGTCTCACATGGTACAAGGAGAAACTTTAATTGGGCTATTGATACCAAACTGAAGACCCAGATTTCTTGCTATTATGGGAGGAACTATTCATGTGCTGATCAAAGTTCAAGATTCATCTATGTTTATATATAAGTACTTTTACCTTAGAAAGCTCCATCCTCTAGGACTCTGGGGTCTTCAAATGTTTGTACCCTTCAAATGTTTTGCTTTTCCAAGCACAGACTGCTGTTCCCAAATACGGTGGTCCACTTCTAGGAATGAATACAAAGGATGCAATAAGCACAGACCTGAGTCTTAGGGAATTTGGTAAGAATGCACCACAGGAAAACTAAACATGATGATTTCTGGTCATGAGTCGGTTTTAGTTTTACTAGTGAAAAGGCACTATTGTTTTGCTGCCATAGTTACTGTTTACCTTCTATTTTTTACCATGAGGTTCCAATTGAAACCATAATGGCAGTTCAGGGAAGGGAAAGAGACATACGGGCTACAGCAGGGAGAGCTTTATGGAGGTGAGACTAGAACAAGAGCTTGAAGGGTGGAACAGGTTTTTACAATTAGAAGAGGAGAATGATACCAAGTCATAAGACTGAACACAGCATTAAAAAAAAAACAATGAGGAAAAACCAGCCTTCTGTGTGAACATGAAGAACCCTGGAGAGTGTTTGAAGAAAGGGCTGTAGTTATGCCTGTCAAGGGTGTGTGTACTGAATTTGTGATAAATTCTTGATCTAATAAGAAAGGGGAGCCCTGACCGGTTTGGCTCAGTGGGTAGAGCGTCGGCCTGCGGACTGAAGGGTCCCGGGTTCGATTCCGGTCAAGGGCATGTACCTTGGTTGCGGGCACATCCCCAGTAGGAGGTGTGCAGGAGGCAGCTGATCGGTGTTTCTCTCTCATCGATGTTTCTAACTCTCTATCCCTCTCCCTTCCTCTCTATAAAAAATCAATAAAATATATTTTTAAAAAAGAAAGGGGAATATCTGGATAAAAATCAGAAACTCTATAAAAACTATTTTGATGATTTTCTATCTAATAGGTGGAAATGAAAACGCTTACTGACACAGTAGCCTGCACTTGTTGTCCACAGAGTTGCCAATAGGCCTCTGAAATGATTTGTAATGCCTTTGCAATAGAAAAAAAATTTGTGCAGCTATCTAAAGCATCAGAGCACTATTCTTCCATGTCAGGAAAAAAAGCAAGTTCAGTCCAATCTTAAAGTCCCAGGACAAGATGCATTTTTGCCTCCAGAGGGCACTGCTGTTTTCACAAAAGAAGGAAGTCTGGCTGGGGCTTTTGCTTTCGCTGCTGTTACACTTTTTTCATTTTTCCTTTAGGTCAGGCTTTAAAGGCGTAGGAATACACTTGAGGGGTGTGTGTCAGTATATATACCTCCAAAGAAATCAGAAACAAGGAGCATATTGCCCACAATACAATCTCTTCAATTTTAATAATAATACCAATAGCAACAAAAGTCTTCCCAACTTTCCATCACTTGTTCCTACTGAGTTCTTTTCCCTGCATGGGCAACATGAAGAAATGGACTCTCTATCCAACTGCCAGCTCAGCCCACTGTAGGGGGTTTCTGCCTCACCCCCAGTACTCCTCTGCTCATCAGTGTCCCCCATGAGGTTAATTAACCTCAACAGACTCTCTTCTGTATTTCATTCTTTGTGTCCCCAAAACTCTGCTTTCTTAGCATCTCTAATGCCATCTTCACTTGGTTCTTTTAGTACCTTTCACTTTACCTTTACAGGCCTTTTGCCTGGATTCACCTTCCTATCCTTACCCGACTCCCTCCAAAGTCCATGCTTTCTCTCCTAGACTGCACAGTTCAATCAATGATATACCACTTATCCACTCAAGTCAGAAATCTAGAATCTTCTCTTTTGTCCCATAAGCAACCTATCAATTAGCTCTAAACACCTAAGTCACTTATGCGACAATCCTTCTTGCCTATTGACCACTTCACTTCAGGGCCTCAGGGCCTCTTGCCTGAGCTATGTCAACACATTCTCTTTAAAAATTTAAATATATTTAATTTTACATTTTATTGTTTGGATAGGTATTATGTTTCCTGGTTCAAATTTAGAAGTGTGAAAGGCTCCTTCCTACCCCTAACTGCAGAATCAGAAAGTCTATGCAGCTGTAATTCTGCTAGTACTGCTAAATTGCTTCCCATAAGGATTGACCCATTCCCAGTCTTACCAGCCATGTGCAAAAACGTTCTCTCTGGCTTCTCTGCCTTCATTTGTCCCTGCTTGGAAATGTGTCCTCCACATGGTTGTCAACACCATCTTTCTAAAATGCACATCTGACAACCCTTCTGTTTCTTCCCACTGATCTTCATGCCTTTCACTGTCTAGACCTGTGTTGTATGTCCAGTGTGGACCATTAGCCACATGCGGCTCTTGAGCTCCTGAAGTGTCGCTATTCCCAACTGAGATATGATGTAAATGTGAGATAAGCACTGGATCACAAAGATTCAGAATGACAGAAAGGATGTAAAATATCTCATAAGCCAGTCAGATAAAGACAAGTATCACACAATCTCACTCACATGTAGAATTTAAAGGACAAAATAAACATGAACAAAATAGATCCAGAGACATAGAAACATGGAAATGACTAATGAATCTCAGAGGGAAGGTGGCGGTGGATGGGAAGAGATTAACCGAAGAACTTGTATGCATATATGCATAACCCATGGACACAGACAATGGTGTGGTGAAGGCCTGATGGGGAGGAGGGGACGGGCTAGAGTGGTTCAGTGAGGAAAAAATGGGTACATCTGTATAACTTTCAACAATCAAGATAAATTTAAAAACGTTTTTAACATTGATCACATGCTGATTAATTTAGGATATATATGATTACATTTAGGATATATTGAGTTAAATAACATCATCAAAATTAATTTCACTTGTTTATACTTTTAAAAATGTGGCTCATAACATTTAAAAAAATTAAAATTAGATATTCGTACATACAACACTGATCTAGCCCCTTCCTCCATCGTGTCCCTCACCCATCTCATCGCCTCCAAGGCCCCAGTGCTCATCCGTGCCTCAGATGCACCCCACCATCCCCCCACCCCACCTCTCTCTCTAAGACTTTGCTTCCAATCTCCTCTTGGGGGCCTTCAAGAGATTTGCTTCACAAGTCCACCTCCCTTTACCAGCCCGAGGGCATGCATGCTCATCTTTACTCTCAAGTGCACAGGGCTGAAAGGATAAAGTTGGAGGGAGGTAACTGGTGCTATGTCATAACGCAAGTGAACAATTTCAACTTTTTTTTAATGCAGGTATTAATCTGAACTCAGAACGGGAATGACATTTTCGCTGCACATAATAGTAAGGGTAACAACAGTAAGAGTTGAGAGGAATCACAAGCTCAGGAGAAACTTTCTTTGACTTCAGCACCTGACCAGTCTCACCCTCGCGTGGGCGGCCTGCCCCCCCTCCCCCG